>NW_027513519.1:245000-545000 GCF_048772815.1 Callospermophilus lateralis | reverse complement strand
GCAAAGGTCACACTTATGATTGTACCAAATCCTAAATGGAAAGTGAACATGGATTACTAAAAACATCCATGTCCACGTTGCCTAATGCTTTCAAATATCATTCCTATTGGCGACTACATATTTGTTTCTTCCTAAGATTATGTATTCAATCTCAATCCTGTTGAAAATGTCTAATCCTATCACTCACATTATAATTGCCTGATTTTGTAATGTCTCTATTGATATCTTCTTTCCTATATTTTCCCCAGTTCATCATTGTGACTGACTCTTCACATGTGCTGAAATTTACATTCACTCTATAACTGAAACCCTATTGCTAAAGAACTTTTGGTCCAAATTTTATACTCACTCTTCCTCCTAAACCTACCGACTATCCCAATTTGAGTGGATGTTCTCTTCTACAATCAATCATCCAAGGTCCAAGGTCCTATGCCGTTGATTGTTGATTTATCTGAGACAACTGTGCAGAACGTAATTAAAAGCTAAATATCCCAAACAAGGGCCTAATGCCCTTGTGGACTTCAAATCTTACAAAGATTTCTGTTTTCATACTTATATTTCACCTGTATATTCTTGTAATTTTGGCAGATTCCAAATACAATTATTCATCCAGCAGAATGATTACTAACCCAAAACGAACATGTTATTAACCCTAACCATACACTGTTCCCTCAATCTAACTTTACAGAAGAGCAGGTACAGAGTTTGTCTTACAATACAGGAATGTAGGGTATCTTCCACCTGCTGAGAACCTTTGAGATTCCATGCAGATTTTATCCCTGCAGAAGATGCAGGCAGCTATGAAGGACCTGAGAGAGCAAAACTCATCTTCCATGGAAAACAACCTTTTCAGGATGAAGGGTTGTGTCTGAATAAGCCTTTCTCTTCTTAATGTAGAGAAGATGGACTTCGCTTAGCATAATATACTCTAATGCCATCCATTTCCCTGCAAATTCTATGATTTTGTCATTTTTTGTGCTGTGTAATACTCCATTGTGTATAGATGCCACATTTTTTTTATCCATTAATCTATTGAAGGGCATCTAAGTTGGTTCCACTGTCTAGCTATTGTGAATTGTGCCGCTATGATCATTGATGTGGCAGTATCCCTATAGTACGCTCTTTTAAGATCCTCAGGGAACAGTCCAAGAAGGGTGATAGCTGGGTCAAATGGTGGATCCATTGCCAGCTTTCCCAGGAATATCCATACTTCTTTCAAAATTGGCCTCACCAATTTGCAGTCCCACCAGCAGTGTACAAGTGTACCTTTTTCCTGACATCCTCGCCAACACTTATTGTTGTTTGACTTCATAATGGCTGCTCATCTTACTGGAGTAAGATGGTATCTTAGGGTGGTTTTGATTTGCATTTCTCAGACTGCTAGAGATGGTGAGCATTTTTTCATGTACTTGTTGATTGATTGTATGTCCTCCTCTGTGAAGTGTCTGTTTAGGTCCTTGGCCCATTTATTGATTGGGTTATTTGTTATCTTATTTGTTATCTTATTGTTTAATATTTTGAGTTCTTTGTATATTCTGGATATTAGGGCTCTATCTGAAGTGTGAGGGGTAAAAATTTGTTCCCAGGATGTAGGCTCTCTACCTCTCTTATTGTTTCTCTTCTTGAGAAAAAACTTTTTAGTTTAAGTAAGTCCCATTTGTTTATTCTTGTTATTAAATCTTGGGCTATTGATGTCTTATTAAAGAATTTGGAGCCCGACCCCACAGTATATAGATCGTAGCCAACTTTTTCTTCTATGAGATGCAGTGTCTCTGATTTGATATCTAGCTCCTTGATCTATTTTGAGTTAACTTTTGTGCATGGTGAGAGAACGGAATTCAGTTTCATTTTGTTGCATATGGATTTCTAATTTTCCCTGCACCATTTGTTGAAGATGTTATCCTTCATCCATTGCATGTTTATAGTCACTTTATCAAATATAAGAAAGTTGTAATTTTGTGGATTGGTTTCTCTGTCCTCTATTCTATACCATTGGTCCACCTGCCTGTTTTGGTACCAGTACCACACTGTTTTTGTTACTATTGCTTTGTAGTAAAGTTTGCACTCTGGTATCGCTATACCTCCCGATTCACACTTCCTGCTTAGAATTCCTTTTGCTATTCTGTGTCTTTTGTTTTTCCATATGAATTTCATGATTGCTTTATCATTTCTACAAGAAATGCCGTTGGGATTTTGATTGGCATTGCTTTAAACCTGTAGAGAACTTTGAGTAATTTCGCCATTTTGATGAATTTGGTTCTGCCTATCCATGAACAGGGTACATTTTTCCATCTTCTAAGATCTTTTTCTATCTCTCTGTTTAGGGTTCTGTGGTTTTCACCTATTTTGTTAGGTTGATTTCCAAGTATCTTCTTTTCTTTGTGGATATTGTGAATGGAGTGTGTTTCCTCATTTCCATTTCAGAAGTTTTGTTGCTGATATACAGGAATGCCTTTGATTTATGCGTGTTGGTTTTATATCCTTCATTTATTAACTCTAGCAGTTTCTTTGTAGACCCTTTTGGGTCTGTTAAATATATTACCATGTCATCCACAAATAGCGATAATTCAAGTTCTTCTTTTCCTATTTTTATGCCTTTAATTTCTTTTGTCTGTCTAATTGCTCTGGCTAGTATTTCAAGAACTAAATTGAATAGAAGTGGTGATAGAGGGCATCCCTGTCTTGTTCCAGATTTTACAGGGAATGCCTTCAGTTTTCTCCATTTAGGATGATCCTAGCCTGAGGATTAGCATATATAGCTTTTACAATGTTGAGGTAAGTTCCTGTTATCCCTAGTTTTTCTAGTGTTTTGAACATAAAGGGATGCTGAACTTTGTCGAATGTTTTTACTACATCTATCGAGATGATCATATGGTTCTTGTCTTTAAGTCTATTGATGTGGTGAATAGCATTTATTGATTTCCATATATTGAACCAGCCTTGCATTCCAGGGATGAATCCTACTTGATCATGGTGCACAACTATTTTGATATGCTTTTGTATTCAATTCACACGGATTTTATTGAGAATTTTTGCATCCAAGTTCATTAGAGATATTGGTCTGTAGTTTTCTTTTTTGAAGTGTCTTTGTCTTGTTTTGGGATCAGGGTGATTTTGGACTCCGAGAATGAATTTGGAAGAGCTCCTTATTTTTCTATTTCTTGATATAGCTTGAAAAGTATTGGTATTAATTCTTCTTTGAAGGTTTTGTTGAACTCCGCTGTATACCCATCAGGTCCAGGGCTTTTTTTGGTTGGTAGTCTTTTGATGGCTTCTTCTATTTCTTCCTTTGTTTTTGGTCTGTTTAAATTGTGTGTGTCTTCCTGACTGAATCTGGGCAGATCGTATACCTTAAGAAATTTATCGGTATTTTAACTATCTTCTATTTTATTGGAATATAGGGTTTAAAAATACTTCCTAATTATCTTCTTTATTTGTGTACTGTCTGTTGTGATATTGCTTTTTCATTCCGTATGTTAGTAATTTGAGTTCTCTCTCTTCTTCTCATCCTTAGCATGGCTAAGGGCCTGTAAATCTTATTTATTTTTTCAAAGAACCAACTTTTAGTTTTATCAATTTTTTCAATGTTTTTTTTTTGTTTCAATTTCGTTGATTTCTGCTCTAATTTTAATTATTTCTTGTCTTCTACTACTTTTGCTGTTGTTTTGCTCTTCCTTTTCTAGGTTTTTGATGTGTACTGTGAGTTTATTTATTTGTTGTTTTATTCTTTTTTTGAGGAAAGAACTCCAAGAAATGAATTTCCCTCTTAAAACTGCCTTCTTTGTGTCCCATAGATTCCAGTATGTTATGTCTGTATTGTCATTTTATTCTAAGAATTTTTTTATCTCCTCCTTTATGTCTTCTGTAACCCATTGATCATTCAGTAGAATATTGTTCATTTTCCATGTGATGTAGGATTTTTCCTTCCTTCTTTTCTCATTGATTTCCAGTTTCATTCCATTATGATCAGATATGGTGCATGATATTATCTCCACGCCTCTATATTTACTAAGAGTTGCCCAATGGCATAATATATGGTCTAACTTGGAGTAGGATCCATGTGCTGCTGAGAATAAAGTGTATCCACTTGATGATGGTTGATATATTCTATATATGTCGGTTAAGTCAAGGTTATTGATTGTGCTGTTTAATTCTATAGTTTCTTTATTGAGTTTTCTTAGAGGATCTGTCTAATGGCTAGAGCGGTGTGTTGAAGTCACCCCTAATTATTGTGTTGTAGTCTATTTGACTCTTGAACTTGAGGGGAGTTTGTTTTATGAGCTTTGCAGCTCAATTGTTTGGTGCATACCAATTGATAATTGTTATGTATTGTTGGTGGATGGTTCCTTTTAACAATATATAGTGTCCTACTTTATCCCTTTTGATTAACGTAGGTTTGAAGTTGATTTTATATGATATGAGTATGGCCACTCCTGCTTGCTTCTGAGGGCCATGTGCGTGGTATGATTTTTCCCAACCTTTCACTTTCAGCCTGTGTATGTCTTTACCTATCATATGAGTCTCCCGAAGGCAGCATATTGTTGGATTTATTTTTTTGATCCAGGTTACTAGCCTATGTCTCTTGATTGGTGAGTTTAGATTTTTAACATTTAACGGTACAATTGAAATATGATTTGTACTTCCAGTCATGTTTATTTATTTATTTATTTTAATTTGGGTAGTTTTTACTTTTTGGTTATTTTCTTTCCCCTTTCCTGAGATACCTCCCGCTGTTAGTTTTGGGCACTATTTTTCAATTCCTCTTCTTGTAGTATTTTGCTCAAAATGCTTTGCAGTGCTGGTGTTCTGTCTGCGAATTTTTTAGCTTTTGTTTATCAGGAAAGACTTAATTTCATTGTCAAATCTGAAGCTTAATTTTGTTGGATACAGTATTCTTGGTTGGAATCCATTATTTTTCAGTGTTTGAAATACATTGTTCAAAGATCTTCTAGCTTTCAAAGTCTTTGATGAAAAATCAATTGTTAACCTAATTGGTTTACCCCTGAATGTTATCTGCCTACTTTCTCTCGTAGCTTTTAATATTCTCTCCTTGTTCTGTATGTTTGCTATCTTCATAATTATATGTCTTGGAGTTTGTCTATTATGGTTTTGAATGTTTGAGGTCCTGTAGGCTTCCAGTATATGGCAATCCATTCCATCTTTCATCTCTGGGAAGTTTTCTAGAATTATTTCATTTAATATGTTGTCCATTCATTTAGTTTGAATCTCTATGCCTTCTTCTATCCTGATGACTCCCAATTTTGTTTTTTTTATGACATCCCATATCTCTTGAATAGTTGCTCATGGGATTTAAGCATGTTTTCTGTGTTGACTATATTCTTTTCAAGTTGAAAAACTTTGTCTTCATTATCTGATGTTCTGACTTCTACTTGATCTAGTCTATTTGTAATATTCTTGTTTGAGTTTTTAATTTGGTTTATAGTTTCCTGCATTTCTAGAATTACTGTATGATTTTTTAAAAGATCTCTATCTCCTGGTAAAGCTTGTTCTTTGCCATTTGAATTCGTTTGTTTAATTCATTTTCAAAATATACTTTTATTGCTTTGACTTGCTGCCTCATGTCTTCTCTATTATTCCTTTCCATCTGAGTTAGGTATGACTTAAGTTTTTTCCCTATCCCACTTTCTGATGCTTCTAGGTTCTCCTGTAGTATTAAGTTATCCTTCATTGTTTGTACACCTTTTTTTCCCTGTTTTTTCATAATGTTCACATTATTTTCCAGCTCTATTTGATTGCTGTGTTTCTGCTCTCTTCTATAGATTTGTTATGGGTTTATATATCTCTGTTTTCTCTCCTTTGTGTTGGTAGACTATGCCTGCTTAAGTGGATTCCGCTGTTAAGGAATTCTGACGGCCGAGCTCCAGTGATGTCACCTCTCTGCTGTGGTGGGCCCCAGGCTCCTTGCCGGAGTGTCCGAATTGGGTAGTGGACTGGATTGTCTCTGGTTGGTTTCAGCTCCCGGTCGCTGGCAGGCCGGCAGTCTCCAGCCACCCAGTAGCGTGGGCAGTGGGTGGGCTGTCGCCGGCGGGTGGGTGATCTCTAGCCACACAGTTGCGTGTTCGGTCGCCGGCAGGCGCGCGTTCTCCAGCCGTCAAGACATGCCGTCAGCAGGTGGGCTGGCGCCAGCAGGAAGGTGGTCTCCAGTTGCCCAGTCACACTGGCAGCAGGCCGGCGTTCTCCAGCCACCCAGTCAGGAGGGCCTGGCCTCTAGTCCCCTGGTTTATCCTGCTAGTCCTGATTTCTCCTGCTAGACCAGATTTCTCCTGAGTGATGCTTCTCGGCAGCTCAAACTGTTCTCTGGGTTTGCCGTTTGTTGGGTGGGGTGGGTGTCTATTGGGAACCCTGGAACTCTATCGTTTTTATCTTTTCCGCTTGCCCCTCGCCCCGCACTGGCTAGACAAGTTTCATTTTTGCCGCTGATGGGAAGGGGAGATGAAGGTCAGGTGCCTCTAGTTTTCCCCCAGTCTTTATGCAGACTTGCTCTGATTATCCCTCCCCCAAAACCCTAGGAGAGATTTTATGCAAATTCCCCTCTGTATGTGAGATGAGCTGAGAAACACACACCTGTTTTATTGTTGCAATCTGTCGGGGTGTGGTGGTGGTTACTTCAGCTCTCCAAGATGGTGGCTGTTGGTTTCCATTGTGGAGTTTCCGCTTTGGGGGATAGAAATGTACTGCTAACTTCCCCGTCTGAAATCCCGAATTCAGCTGGGGGCTCAGTGGATGCTCAGCCAGCAGGATTTCACAGAATCCACAGCAACGTTTCTCCCTGCTTGCTGGTCGCTTCTCGGTGGTGCCTCACCATTTGTTCACACGGGGCAGGTCACACGGATCAATCAGAATGGATCTCCGGTTGCACAAGTGGCTTGTATTTGAGACTCAATTACCAGACCTCGGTGGTGGAAATCATTCTTCTAGGTTTCGGTAAACACCCATTTTCCTGTAAGATCCTAACAAGATAGATTTTCATCGTTCTAACTCGTTATTCACCTGCGCAGTGGCAGGGTACACTGGGTGTGATACACTGTCTTCACAGCCATCTTGCAATGCCGAAATATTAGGATTTGGATGCACCATTTACTGAAAACTGTTTCAATACTAGGAAAAAATATGTATTTCAGGTGGATGAATATTTCTGAGAATAATTTTTTAAAAAGTGGATTATAAATCCACATACATGAATATGAATGAATTTAGGGAGTGCATAATAAGACACAAATATTTCATATTTTGAAAAATCTGGAGAGTATATATATATATATATATATATATATATATATATATATATATACATATACATATACACACACACACACAGAGACATTAAAAACTAGCAATATATATGCCAATCGAAATTCATCATGAAATACATATCATCCACAGACCCAAAAATATTCATATACTGAACATGGATTTATGTATAATGTTGTTCAACTAGGAGGCTTACCCATAGGTTGAATTTTCAGTTCCAACAGCATTTAGGAGGAGTGATCTCTTCTCACAATTTGTATTTGCCAAGTCAGTCACCTCACAAAAATGTAGGTGTGATACCAGGTACGATTCTATATGTGCATATAAAATTACATGTGCTGAATAGGCTACAGAGAAAGGGAGACAGGAATTCACATATTTGTTAACTTTCAAAACACACGGAGAACTATTTCAACAAAAAAATTGACTAGATTTATAACTCCTACCCTATATAATGCAAAAAGCAATTCCAACTATAAACCATGCCTCTCCTGAACTGCTTGTATTTCTATTCTGTTTGGGTTATTATTCTCTATCATATTACGATTAGTAGTCAGAATCTAGTAGGGTAGGGGTTAGAGTCAGGGATTCAGTATTTCGAATGGAAAATTGGAAAATGAATCCAATGTGTATGCAAATATGTGCTACACAAAATCTTCCCACTCCTCCAGAACAATAGCTTGACATTATCTTCGCCCCAAGTAAGACATAATTAGAGAAGAAGAGTTAGCAAATCAGTGAATACTTATCTGGAATAAAATATGCTAAGGAGTTCACTACCTTGGAGGTGGTAGAGGAGTTTCCAAAAGTAAGGGACAGGGTGAACACTCCACAAACATGGAGCTCTGCTGGCCTAAAGACTTCTTGAGAAATTGCCTCTGAGGTTGGGCACTTGAAACATATGTTGTTATCAGGAGCTTTAGCTTCCTTTGTAGTGAGATCATCAAAGCTGGGTCTGCACCTATGTGACCTGTAAAACATTGTTTCTTATTTTTCAATGAACATGAGAAAGCAATCCTGAATTTGATCTTTGTAGGTAACCTGTGGCCACTGCGTTCTAAGTGTCTCCCTGTGTGGACTGTGAAGCCATTTGTTCATCCTCCAATTTTCATGGTGTTTCTTGCTGCTACAATGGGAGTTTGGTATTTGCTTCATGAAATACACGGAGTTCAACTGGGACACAGTGCAGGAGGGAGTTCTGTCACGTGTGGTATTTCAATTTCTGCAGGAGAATGCACCAACCATGCTTCTATATCACATAGCTTGCCCCATTGACCATAGCAAATCGATTCTGAACATTGCCCTGAAACCTCTCCATATAACAAGATGCCTTTACTTAGAAGGGACTGCTGGCTGCATCATGTCAGTCACACGCCATTTGGAAGCCAATGGCAGATCCACATGGCCCCACTACAGATGTTTTATCACACACCTGCCTACCACTGCTCTAGGCCCACTAATCATCAGGCTCCAACTTATTGGCATCTCTGTTTTACACAATTTTCATTAAAACCAGTCAATCAAGGCACTATCTGTTATACTCATGATCAGCAACAGGACATCCAAAGGTTCTCCGGTGCCAGCTGGTCATGGAAATTTCAAAAATTTCATGGTATTTTTCTAGCCATATTTCAACAATGAAAGTGGAGGCACTGTGAGTTTCAGTTCATTCCAGAACCATTAATGTTGACGAAGCTCATTTCAATGAAAGCTCTGGAGAAATCTCACAGGCAATGCTTCCCAAAGAATGGCCAAAAGGTCAAATGAAGCCAGTCCCATTGAGTTATACAATGTGAGGTCCATGTGTCTTTTGACTCTCAACTATGGCTGCCAAGTCTTTCAGAAGAAAATTATGTGATATCTTGGCTGTGATTCCCAGTGCTCTGTTGAAAGCCACCCTGGGCCTTGATCTCAGTTTCCATGGGCGACTCTCATGCATGGCCTCCTAAAATCCCAACACAATTAATGGCAATACTTTTCTGAGGTCAGTTCCAGAACTCAGTCTCTAAGGGGAAAAACACCAGAGTTCATGTCAAGGTGGGCCCAGTCATCTCTTCTAACCACCACACTAACAACCACAATTAAAACCAAAATACTCCCACATGGCCCTCATGTTCTTTTATATAGACACTCATCATAACCTATCGCTGGAATTTTCCACGAGGGGCAAAGCCCAAGACAGTCTCCTAAATAATCTCTCTTGCCCCTAATTTGCCTAAATTCATGGTGGCCTGCACACCATTCCTGTGAACCAGGAGTGTTCAAATAGGCCTGCTGTTAATACTTCTCTGCTTCTCCAATTTGAGGCGTATTCACTGTGCAGTTTGGATTCTTTATGTGAATTGTAGTCACGGGAAAACTCAAGCAATTATGGGCAAGCCTCTTTAGGGCTTTGAAGAAATGATTTGGCCCAAAGTATCCCTATTCTAACTTGATGGAGGTCAGGAACCTCACAGAGAATGGGGAGAGACTTCATCCACAATAACTGCACTTTTGGCCATTTTTGTTTT
This sequence comes from Callospermophilus lateralis, assembly GCF_048772815.1. Lineage (NCBI taxonomy): Eukaryota > Metazoa > Chordata > Mammalia > Rodentia > Sciuridae > Callospermophilus > Callospermophilus lateralis. The sequence goes on along the minus strand of NW_027513519.1, from coordinate 535,218 downwards.
GGATGCACACATGTGATGTTTCTTTAGATTCTTCAGGGGTTGAGAATCAAAGCCACGGCCTCACACAGGGCGAAGAGGCTGATTCAGACACTTCCATTTCCAAAGGAATTAAGCAAATATCCACAGGTGATGTCCATTCATTTCCATTTGAACCTGTTTTCTTCAGGCTTCACAAACAGATGTCTTGAGGCAAAGACCTTCCTGACATTCAGGGCAACAGAACAATAGGTAAGCAAAAGGCCCAAAGCAGGGTTTCTCCACTGAGACTATCATGGTCACACTTATATCTGAGTTTTCTGAGATGCTCGACATTCCCTTCAGCTATGCAGTACATGGCCATGTCACAGGGCTTGGAACTGCTACATGTCTTGGACACAAAACCATGAGCCTATTCTGGAGAGTAGCCAGAATTCATGAAGAATGCAGGAATTTTGGAAGATACCACATGTTGCCCATCGATAAGGCAAGCTGAAATCCATTCATAAATTCGGCAGGATGAATGCTGGGAAGCTTTCTACTAGACAGGACACAACAATTGATGCATTCTGTTTTCTAATGTCTAAAACCATGGACACAGTTGGATACACAGACATAGAAACACTTGCTTGCCAAACGACTTACTATAAACAGTTCACTCCAAACCAAACAAACCACCTTTCCTACCTATTCTCAGAACATGAAACAAAACCACAAACCCACACCGACAACCACAGAGGCACCACCTTCTACAAAGTATGTCTGTGACTATCCAGAGTGTCTTCTGAGTGGTGGGCCAACTTATGTTCCCCGGAAATCACCAACTCTGTGAACTTGTCAGGAGCCAGCGGTGAGCCACTATCTGCTTTCTCAGGAAAGGCCCCTCTTCTGAGTTTTCCTGGCAGTTGGCAATCCTCATATCTGTAGGTACCATGAAAGACTGACTCTGTCCTTGGTAAATCCAAACAAGTGAGCCCACTGGGACTGGGACTGGGACAGGCTCTTGGTACCTTGCTTCCTGGATCCCAAGTACCGAGAGTTCCATCACCAAGGAAGTGAGGTGAGGTCACTTCCTTCAGGAACTGAATGAGGTCACTGCTTTGGCAACCACTTTGTCCTAACAGTTGCTTCCAAGGGTCCCATGAGATCGAGGCTGCTCCTACTTCCTGTGACACTTTCACAAGTTAGAATGGTATATCAACCATAGGCACCCAGGAACAGCTCTCCAAACAGGACTGTTTGTGTCCATCTTCTCTACATTATGAACAGAGAGGCTGATTCAGACACAACCCTTCATCCTGACCAGGTTGTTTGCAATGGAAGATGACGTTTGCTCTCTCAGGTCCTTCATGGCTGCCTACATCTTCTCCAGGGATTACTTCTTCATGGACCTTTGAGTTTTACAACAGGTGGAAGATTCTCTACATTCCTGTATTGTAAGACCAACTCGGTCCCTGCTCTTCTGTAAAGTTAGATTGAGGGAACAGTGTATGGTTAGGGTTAATAACAGGTTCGATTTGGGTTAGGAATTATTCTAATTGATGAATAACGGTATTGGGAACCTGTGATATTTATAAGAATATATAGGTGAAATATAAGTATGAAAACAAAAATCTAGGTAAGATTTGAAGCCCAGAAGGGAATTGCGCTATTGATTGGGATACTTAGCTTTGATATACGTTCTGCACAGGTGTTTCAGATAAATTGATAATCAATGGCATAGGACCTTGTACCTTGGATGATTGAATGTAGAAGTGAACATCCACTAGAACAGGGATAGTCGGTAGGATTAGGAAGATATTCGATAAGTTTCAGAAGAAGACTGAGTACAGGATTTGGACCAAAACTTCTTTAGCAATAGTGTATTGGGTAGAGAGTGAATGTAAATGTTAGCACACGTGAAGGGTCAGTCACAATGGTGAACTGGGGAAAATATTTAGGTAAGCAGACATCAATAGAGACATTAGGAAATCAGGCAAAGTATAAATTGAGTGATAGGATTAGACATTTGCAACAGGGTTGAGGTTCAAAATATAGTCTTACGAAGAAACAAATATGTAGTCACCAATAGGATTGACATTTGAGAGCATTAGGCACACTGGACATGAATGTTTTCAGTAATCTATGCTCACTTTCAATTTAGGCTTTGATACAATCATAAGTGTGACCTCTTCTTTTTGTGTCCAGAATATTACTGTGATAAAATGTATATGTCGATTAGGTGACATGAGTATTTCTTCCACCATTTCTGGGAGCAACATTTTGAAGATGAAAAAATTAGTATTGGGGTTACAAAAAATTTACTCTGTGTCTATGAATATAGAGATAACTCATGAATAGACGATACTGTGATTAAATATTATAACTTGTTCCAACTTTAAATATTGGATTGAATTGATATCTGAAAATAAACAGGAAATCGTATATTTATATGCAATCATTCATTCCAACCAGAAATACATCTAATGGTAATATTAGGGTAATGGTTTATCATGAAGAGTGTGTGAGTTTTTCTTCAAAATGATTATGGAAATCGAAAAAAAAAAGCGTTTGGAAAGAAGTCTCATAGAAAAACAGTCAAGTAACCTAGAGGAATACATGTGTTCTGAATCAGGAAATGATTGAAAGTGAATCCAAATCCTATAAATTATTGAAGTTGTTGATGAAATATATATACTATGATGTGTATAAACTGAACAAATAGTAATGTACCAGTGTTGAATAAAATGAACTTCAAAATAGACATCATATCCAAGAGGAATCTAGTTGCATTGATGTTAAACTGGGTCAGTTACCGTAGAAATATTAGGATTGTATGCACCACTCACTGAAGTTAGTTTTCAGTACTAAGAAACAAATATGTAATTGAGGTGGATGAATATTTCTGAAAATAATATTGTGAAAAGTTGATTATAAATCCACAAACATGAACATTAATGAATTTAGGTAGTATATGTAAGACACATATATTTCATATTTTGAAATATTTGGAGAGTGTATATATATATATATATATATATATATATATATATATATATACACGCACACAAACACAACACACACACAGACAATAAAATGTAGCAATATATATGCCAATCGAAATTCATCATGAAATATATATCATCCACAGATGCAAAAATATTTATTTTACTGAACATGGATTTATGTATAATGTTGTTCTACTAGAAGGCTCACCCATAGGTTGAATTTTCTGTTCCAACAGCGTTTAGGAGGAGTGATCTCTTCTCACAATTTGTATCTTCCATGTCAGCCACCTCACAAGAATGTACGTCTGATACCAGGTAGGATTCTATATGTGCATATAAAAATACATGTGCTGAATCGGCTACAGAAAAAGGGAGACAGGAATTCACATATTTGTTAACTTTAAAAACACATGGAGAACTATTTCAATTAAAAATTAACTAGATTTATAACACCTACCCTATATCATGCAAAAGGCAAGTGCAACTATACACCATGCCTCCTCTGAACTGCTTGTATTTCTATTCTGTTTGGGTTATTTTTCTCCATCATATTAGGATTCGTCATCAGAGTCTAGGAGGGTATGGGTTAGTGTCAGATGGCCTGGCCGGCAGGACACATCAACTTGGGTGTCGATCCTAGTTGGGGAGGAATGAAGGGACAAGAGACATGAGAGATGACAGCAAGACAGGAGTTCTGATCATGCTGCAAACTTTTCTTATTCTCAGAGGGTATTTATATGCTGTGGATGGGAAAGCTCTCTTATCGGCAGTTGCTGGATGTCTTCACAGGGTGAGATAACCTCAGGATGTTTCAGGAAGACAGATGGTAGCCGGATGTCAAAAGGAGATACATGGCTGTGGGAAGTCTCCCAGGCAGGTTGTGTCCCAGGGGGCTGTTTCTTGTGTCAGTCTATTTTTTGAAGGAGAACTTCCTTCTAGCCCCAAACATCTCCCCTTTTCTTATAAAAAATATTCGACCATACATTACAGGCCATGGATTTAGGGGGTGAGAGTGGCTCTGTTTCTCTAGGATGCCTTAGAATATCTCCTGATTCGAGCGAGCACCTTTCCTAGGAGATTTCGTGTTGGCTTTGGTATGTTTTTGTAGGAGACGTCTTCGAGGGGATAGCATGCCAACCGCCATGCACCAGAGCGTGTCATTCAGAGGTCTTGTGTTTGGGGATCCGTGGATCCATCCTCCTGCAGACCTTCCTGGACCCTCCGTTATTATGGCCTAACGTCCTCATTCCAAGGGTGTGTCCTCCCCCAAGCGGAGGGGCCCATGGAGAACGAACCCTTATTGCAAGATTAGAAGATGGTTGGTAAGAGCTGTTACTTATAGTTTTTTGTAAGAAAGAGAGATCTGTGGGGATGTAAACTTAATAAACCTGTGAGAAGGGTTGAACATTCTTTTAAATGTTGGCAGTGCTGTCTTCCATCTCCAGACCATGATAGTGGACCTGTATGGGCTTAGAGGCCAAAATATTAATCTGTTCTTTAATAAATTGTACCAGCCTGTTTATAATGCAGGGGCCTATGAACACCATTAAAAGTAAACCCAACAAAGGACTAATAGGGGAAGAAGGTAGGGTAGAAATCCATTATGCCCAGTCCAGAGGAGATTTTCAAATAGTTCCCTTTGTCTCTTTTCTAGATCTTCTTGAAGCTGCTTAATTTTAATGCTTACTATGCCTGATTCATTGGCATAAAAGCAGCATCGTTCCCCTAAGGCTAAGCAAATACCTCCCTGGTTACCTGTCAGCCAATCTAAGCCTCGTCTATTTTGAAGGAACACTTCTGCCAGGGAATCTATTTGGTCCTGCAAATCTTTAATGGTTCCTGATAAAGTTTGTACATAATTTATAAGTTGTTGAGACAGGCGATGGTAAGAGTGAATAGCCGTGCCTAAGCCACTGTACCTGTGCCCACAGCAGCTGTTATTCCAAGGCTGGCAATGAGTGGTGAAGCCTGTATTGCCCACCTATGTCTTTTGACTAAAGTGTCTAGACTAGAAATTGGTAGAGGTCCATCTCCTGGGACAATAGTTATATCAGGGAGTAATAAAGAAAGAACACAACCAATGGTCCAATCCACTGGAAGCCTGGGAAGGCCGAATTTCCTCCTTACATAAAAACTGTGCCATTGGAGGGACAAAGAGATGGGGTGGGTGAGGAATAATTTTATACTGTTGAGCAATTTCCAAAGGAAGTAAGTCCAACATCAATATCATAGGTATTATTCTGCATCGCGCCTAAAAGACATATTGTAAAAGTGCCTATAGGCTGTACTTTAAAGGGAAATCTGGGTTGGCATGTATTATCATTGTCCATGATAGAATTAATAGGAACTGCCATAGGCATGATTGCCCCTGTTGTCATGCAGAGCCAGCAATCACCAGCAAGGGTGGGGTTCGAATTATTAAGCTAGGAGAATGTAGTTTGCAAAATATCTAATGTATTGGTATCTAAACCTGGGAACTGGGATTTAGGCTACATTAAGGGATGATATGTGAGCTCAGGGATTCGGGGTTTCAAAAGTTTGATTATCTGAGGATGCTTGACAGAATAAGTGGGTCCTCCACCATCAGAGTCCCCTGTAGGGGCCTTAATGGGCCAGTAGGAAGGTTTTCCAACAGTGCCTTGGCACCCAGCTGACTGTAGCTTGGTGTATTTGCCATCTCCTCCCTGGTCAAAAAGAACAGGGGTATAATGAATAGTGGTCCCCCTGCTGCATGAGTTTTAGTTAGGGAGGCTTCAAAAAATTATTCTCCCTGTTTATTAACACAAATTGAAGCCGACACATTACAAGAGACATGCATCGCCTGGGTATGCGTACAAGTTGCAGAACAATTTTGGAGAGCTTTACTTGTACTAGGGGGAATAATCTTTGGCTTGTTAACACATACCCATTTAGGCTGATGAACTCCTCCGAGATTATGGTCAACCTCGGCATGGAGGTAAGTCACCTTAGTCATGCAGTCAGCAGTCTGGGTCCAACTAGTGGGAGCCTCAGTCCAAAATCCTCCCTTGCATTCACAGGGGGGGGGGGCAAATAGTACTCCATGATGTTGGAAGGTGGAGGTCCAAGGCCTCCCTGTTCAAACCTGTTCAGCAGAAGTGCCTTAAGCAGGATCCTTGCACAGATTGTTGGCTGTATCTAAAATGGAGGAAAATTTGTCCTCAGGGGGAGGGCCTCCGTCCCTGGGTTGAGGTAAGTAATTTACCTGTTTAACCAGGCATTCTGGTAACCATCTTGGGGATGCTTGCTCTTGGTCCAAAACACAAGCTGAGCCTCATCCCCTGTTGAGGATAGAATGTGGGCGTTTTCATTTATTTGTAATGGGATTGCACCACATAACAGGTGTGCGAACAGAATTGGACGAAGGATGCCAGTGTCTGTCTGTGGCCAAATGGCCTTCACTGTCTAGGGTAAGAAAAATAAGGGCAAATAATGCATGGTTAAGGAGATCCCTGGGAGTGGTAAATACAAGGGCGGAAGCCTTAAGACGGGATAGGCAGGTCTTTATGGTAAGCTGGGCAAGTTTCACATGCCTTGGCCCTGAGGGTTGTATGGAATTTCAGTAGTATGACAAAATTGCAAGGTAGCACAAAACTGTTTAAACTTGGCACTGGTATATGCAGGACATTTATATGTTTTAATATGTATTGGTTTACCCATTACAAAAAAGGCTGAAACAAGATGAGAAAGGACATTTTTGGTAGCCTCTCCAGAATGTGGTGATGCAAAAATAAAGCCGCTGAAGGTATCTATAGAAACGTATATATATTTGGTTTTTCAAAAATTCAGGAAAATGAATAACATCCATTTGCTAAACCTGATTGGGCAGTAATCCTCGGGGGTTAACTCCCAAGTGTTGAATGGGGAGGGAGACAGTGCAACCAGGGCATGCTTTTACTATTTCTCATGCATGTTGCCTGGTAATTTTACAAAGTAATCGATGGCTCTGGGAATTTGCATGGTGAAGATTGTGTAACTCCATGGCCTTTTGAATGGAGGCAACAAAAATTGGAAAGATGGAACGTGTTGCTGCATCAGCTTGGGCATTACCTTGTGTTAGAGGGCTCAGAAGGTCAGAGTGTGTCATGATGTGTCCTAAGGGAAATGGATGTTTTCTGGCCTGAATTAGCTGCTGAAGCTGGTGAAACAGAAAGGGGGAATTGGAATAAGCCTTAATGGTGGGTGAAATCTCCAGCAGGGGCACTGAATGAGCAATGTATAAATGGGTTGCCTGCCATTTATCTAAGCCCTTCCATCTCCCCCTTAGTTATATATAAGCACACAGCTTTTTGCAATAAAATTGGAATTTTCTGGTGAAGTGTCTTTGCGAGGGGAGTTCTTTCATTCTGGTGCCCCGTGAGAGGATACGGGTGAGCTCTTTCCAACAAGAGCCCCGTCCCCTGCTCCGCCAAGACACTCTTCCCTAGTCTGCTCTTTTCAGACTCCAGATTTCTGCACTCACCACGGATCTGATGTAGGTAATCCTCCCCTGACCCCAGCTTGCCAACTCCCTTCAGGCTGCCACTGGTTTTGTGACCTTGATCGTCCGGCACACTCCAGACGCCTGGTAGGGGAGAGGGAATTCCTCCCACTAAGACCTTTACTAGTTGCAGTGGATCCTCTGGTGTTCCGTTTCTTTTTGGGGCATGAGGCTTCTGAGTTTACACGAGAGGCTCTATGGATTTTCCTGCTCCACTGCCGCTGCTGCTGCCGGCTAGAGTTGCTGCATCCTGTGGGGCTGCTGTGTCTGGCTGAAGCTGCCTCTCTGCTCTGGGAAAACTGAACTCCTGGCCTGGAACTGCATTCTGCCAGAGCCAGAGTTTTGTTTTCATTACTGACTTCTTCTGCTGCAGTCGAAAACTTTCCTGACGTCAGGTTGCCCTTGGCTCCAATTCCTTTTGGTTTCACAGATCACACTTCACTGGTGATGACCAGGTAGTGCCCTCTGTATTTCCTTGTGATGGCTGGTCATTTTGGGGACGCCCACCTGACCCCCGTTTGCCCTGAGCTTCCTGGAAGCCGTTCCAGCCCGGGTTTTCTCTTTGTCTTTCTCGCTTACTCCTATTCTCTCTCTCTCTCTCTCTCTCTCTCTCTCTCTCTCTCTCTCTCTCTCTCTCTTCCATTTCTCCCTGTGACTATGGGCACCTCTTTGTCTGCACCTGAAGACTCACCTCTCAAATGTTTAATAAAAAATCTGGCCACACTCTCCCTCACACCAGACATCAAGCCCCAACTTTTAATCAAATTCTGTACCCATGATTGGCCTACATATCCACTGGATAATGGCAATCATTGGCCACCAGAAGGCTCCTTAGATCCAAACCTCTTCTCGGACCTTTTTAACTACTTCCAGCATCTGAAAAAGTGGAGGGAGATCCCCTGCATTGAAGGTTTTAGCCTTCACACACAGCACCCTGCTCTCTGCTCCTTTTGCCCTCCCTCTCAGGTCCTCTTTGTTTGAAAACCCCTCTCTTCCCCTACTTCTATTCCTGACTTCACAGATTCTTCCTCATTCGAATGTTGCAAGTTATGTGGGATAGAAGCCTGGTTGGTGAATTCTTCTGTAGACCCTGACCCTCCACACGTGACAGAACTCGCTCCAGCACTGTGTCCCAGTTGAACTCCTTGTATTTCATGAAGGAAATACCAAAAGCCCAGTGCAGCAGCTAGAAAGAACACGAAAATTGTAGGATGACCAATTGGCTTCACAGTCAAGACGGGGAGACACTTAGGCCTCCGTGGCCACAGTTTACTTTCAAAGGAAGCATTGAGCACTTCTGCCTCATGTTCTTTGGAAAATAAGAAACCATGTCCTGCAGGTCAGATAAATGAAGACCCATCTTTGATGGTATCACTACAAAGGAAGCTAAAGCTCCTGACAACAACATATATTTCAAGTGCCCAACCTCAGAGGCAGTTTCTCAAGAAGTCTTTAGGCCAGCAGAGTTCCATGATTGTGGACTGTTTATCCTGTCCCTTAATTTTGAAAACTCCTCTAAAATGCCCAAGCTTGTGAACTCCTGAGCATTTTCCATTCCAGATATGTATTCACAGATTTTCTAACTCTTTTCCTCTAATTGTGTCTTACTTGGGGTGAAGGTAATGTCAAGGCATTGCTCTGAATGAGAGTGGAAACATTTTTTGTAGCGCATATTTGCGTACACAATGGATTCATTTTCCTTTATTTTCATTTGAATTACTGAATCCATGACACTAACGCATACCCTACTAGACTCTGACTACCAATGCTAATATGATGGAGAAAAATAACCCAAACAGAATAGAAATACGAGCAATTCAGAGGAGGCATGGTGTATAGTTGGACTTGCCTTTTGCATGATAAAGGGTAGTTGTTAAAAATCTGGTTAATTTTTAATTGAAATAGTTCTCCATGTGTTTTGAAAGGTATCAAATATGTGAATTCCTGTCTCCCTTTCTCTGTTGCCTATTCAGCACATGTATTTTTATATGCACAAATAGAATCCTACCTGGTACCACACGTACATTATTGTGAGGTGGCTGACTTGGCAGATACAAATTGTGAGAAGAGATCACTCCTCCTAAACGCTGTAGGAACTGAAAATTCAACATTTACGTGAGCTTCCTAGTTGAACAACATTACACATAAATCCATGTTCAGTAAAATAAATATTTTTGGATCTGTGTATGATATGTATTTCATGATGAATTTTGATTGGCATATATATTGCTACTTTTTAATATCTCTGTATGTGTTTTGTGAAAAATCTACACTCTATAGATTATTCAAAATATGAAATATATGTGTCTTATTATACACGCCTTAATTTCATTCATGTTCATGTATGAGACCACGGCTCATGCAACAGCAAAAGACATTTATTGAGGATCCAATCCAGCATGCTGGGGCTCCGTGCTCACTCAAGAAGGGATAGCAGCCCAGATCCCCGAGCAGGGGTTGAGCAGTGCTTAAGTACACGTTTTGGGGAGTGTGAGACTTTACATACATCACAGTCTCCTTTAACAAATCATCATACACTGTGGGAAAATCAAACAACAAATCCTAACCATGATTAGTTCATTCATTGGCTTGAACACGTCAGGAGGGAGTGATAGGTCAGTTCTAAAGCGGGGTACACATTGAAATTGATTGGTTTAGGCCCTGCGATGCATATGTGCTAGGCCACACAGGGTTCTAGGTTATTAAACAACCAGGTGGTCAGGGGGAATATTTACTGGGCAGTCCAGAAATTGTCCTACAAGTTACAGGAATTTCAGGTTTTGCGTGTAGCATAGGAACTTAAAAATACCTGGTCCTTTACATTTTAAATCAGGCCTTGAAGATTAGAAACTTTAAAACACCCAGTCTTATACACTTTAACTTTTACACTTTAATTTCAATTTCTTTTACCCTTACAGATCACTCCTGGTTAAGAAGAAGGGTGTCCAAGCCACCCTGACTTTAGGCAAATGAGGGGCAAGGGAGCTTATTTTGGACACTGTCTTGGGCTGTGCCCCTCATGAAAACCTCCAGCCATATGTTATGATGAGTGTCTTTATGGAAGAAGATGAAGGCCATGTAGGAGTGTTTTGGTTTTAATTGTGGTCATTTGTGTGGCGGTTGGAAGAGATGACTTGGTCCACCAGGGTTTGAACTCTGCTCTGATACTCCTTAGAGACTGAGTTCTGGAACTGACCTGAGAGAAGTATTGCCATGAATTGTGTTGGGATTATAGGAGGCCACACATGAGATTAGACCTTGGAAACTGAGATCTAGGCCCAGGGTGGCTTTCCACAGAGCACTGGGAATCTCAGCAAGGATAACACATAATTTTTTTACTGAAAGACTTGGAAGTCAGAGTTGAGACTCAAAACACACATGTACCTCACATTGTAGACCTCAATGAGCCTGGCTTCATGTTACCTTCTGGCCACTATTTGGGAAGCCTTGTCTGTGAGAGTTCTCCAGAGCTTTCATTGAAATGAGCTGACTCACCATTTAATGGTTCCTGAATGAATTGAAACCCACAGTGCCTCCAACATCATCCCTGAAAAATGGCTATATAAATACCATGAAATTTTTAATATTCCCATGACCAGGTGGCACTTGAGAAACTTTGGATGTCCTGTTGCTGATCATGAGTGTACCAGACAGTTCCTTGATTGACTGGTTGTCATGAAAATGGTATAGAACCGAGATGTCATAAGTTGGAGCCTGCTGAATATTGGGGCTAGAGCAGTGGACTATACCTTTGTGAATAAATATCTGTGGTGGGACCACGTGGATCGGCCATTGGCTTCCAAAATACTTGTGACTGACATGGTGCAGGCAGCAGACCCTTATATGTAAAGGCATCTTATTATATTGAGAGGATTCAGGGCAATCTTCAGAATCCGGTTGCTATAGTCAAGGGGGAAAGCTATGTGGGATAGATCCATGTTTCAAAAATTCTCCTGAAGACCCTGACCAATCACACGTGACAGAGCTCCCTCCAGAATTGTGTCCCAGTTTAACTCCTTGTATTTCATTAAGCCAATTCCAAACTCCCAGTGCAGCAGTAAGAAACACCACAAAAATGGAGGATGGCCAAATGGCTTCACAGACCACACGGGGAGACACTTACCTCCAAGTGGCCACAGTTTACCAAGAAAGAGAGAATTCAGAACTGCTGTCTCATGTTCATTAGAAAATAAGGAACCATTTCCTCCAGGTCACTTAGATGCAGACCCACATTTGATGGTTTCACAACAAAGGAAGCTAAATCTCCTGACAACTTCATATATTTCATGTGCCCAAACTGAGAGGCATTTTCTCAAAGAGTCTTTAGGCCAGCAGAGCTCCAAGTTTGTGGAGTGTTTAACCTCTCCCTTACTTTTGGAAACTGCTCTACCACATCCAATGTTGTGAACTCCTGAACATTTTCAGTTCCACATATGTAATCACAGGTTTTCGAACTCCTCTCCACTAATTGTGTCTTACTTGGAGCGAAGTTAATGTCAAGGAATTGTTCTGGATGAGAGTGGCAAGATTTTTGTGTAGCACATATTTGCATACAAATTAGATTCATTTTTCTATTTTCATTTGAAATAATGATCCCTGACACTAACACTTACCCTAATAGACTCTGAGTACTAATGCTAATATGATGGATAAAAAGAAACCTAACAGAATAGAAATACAGGCCTTTCATAGGAGGCATGGTATATACTTGGATTTGCCTTCGGCTTTATCAAGGGTATGTGTTATAAATCTTGTCAATTTTTAATTGTAATATTTCTCCATGAGTTTTATATATATATACACTCTCTAGATTTTTCAAAATATGAAAAAAATGTGTCTTATTAAACACTCTCTAAATTCATTCACATTCATGTATGTGGATATATAATCAACTTTTCACAAGATTGTTCTCAGAAACATTCAACCACCTGAAATACATATTTGTTTCCTCGTCCTGAGAACTAACTTCAGTGAATGGTGCTTACAAATCCTAATATTTCTACAGTAACTGACACAGTTTATCATCAAAGCAAGTAGATTCCAATAGACATGATGTGTATATTGATGTTCATTTTAATTCAACACTGGCACATTACAATTTCTTCTGTTTATGCACATCATAGGATATATATTTCCTCCACAGGTTAGCAAATATATAGGCATTTGTTTCACTTTCAATCACTTCCTGCTTCAGAACACATGTATTCCTCCGTGTTTCTTGACTGGTCTTTTCATGAGACTTCTTTCCAAACACATTATTTTCGATTTCCTTTATCACTTTTGAAGCAAAACTGAAACAGACTTCATGATAAACCATCACTGTAATATCATCATTAGATGTATAACTGGTTGGAATGAATGATTATATATCAATAAAAGATTTTTTATACATTTTCTGATATCAATTCAATACATTATTTAAAGTGTAACCAGTTATATTATTTATTCACAGTATTGTGTATTCATGCATTATCTCTATATTCATAGACACAGGGTACACCTCGTTGTACCCCCAATACTAATTTATACATTTTTAAAATATTGCTCCCAGGAATGGTGGAAGAAATACTCATGTCACCTGATCTACATATGCATGTTATCACAGTAATATTCTGGACACAAAATGCAAAAGTCACACGTATGATTTTACCAAAGCCTAAAGGGAAACTGAACATGGATTACTAAAAACATCCATGACCAGGTTGCCTAATGCTCTCAAATGTCAATCCTATTGGTGACTACATATTTGTTTCTTCATAAGATTATATATTCAACCTCAAAACTGTTGAAAATGTTTAATTTTTTCACTCACTTGATGATTTTTGCCTGATTTCCTAATGTCTCTATTGATATCTATTTTCCTACATATTTTCCCCAGTTCAACATTGTGACTGACCCTTCACATGTGCTGACATTGACATTCACTCTCTAATGGAAACACTATTGCTAATGAACTTTGGTCCAAATCCTATACTCGCTCTTCTTCCGAAACATACTGACTATCTTCCTGATCCTATCGACTATCACTTTTTGAATGGATGTTCTCTACTACATTCAATCATCCAAGGTACAAGGTCCTATGCCATTGTATATCGATTTTTCTGAAACATGTATGCAGAACGTAATTCAAAGCTACATATCGCAATCAGTTGCCCAATGCACTTCTGAGCTTCAAATCTTACCTAGATTTCTGTTTTCATACTTATATTTCATCTCTATATTCCTATAAATATTGCAGGTTCCCAAGACCATTATTCAATCTGCAGAATGATTCCTAATCCAAATCAAACCTGCTATTTACGATAACCATACACGGTTGCCTCAATCTAACATTACAAAAGAGCAGGGACAGAGTTCGTCTTACAATACAGGAATGTAGGGTATCTTCAAACTGCTGAGAACCTGAAAGTTCGATGCAGAAATAATCCCTGGAGAAGATGTCATCAGCTATGAAGGACCTGTGAGAGCAAAAGCCATCTTCAATGGCAAACAATCTAGACAGGAAAAAGGGATGTGTATGCATCAGCCTCTCTCTTTTTAAGGTAGAGAAGATGGACCTAACCAGGCCTGCGTGGAGAGCTGTCCCCAGGTGCCTATTTTGATATACCATTGAAACTAGTCAAATTGTCAAAGGAAGTAAGGGCAGTCTCCATCCAATGGGACCCTTCGAAGCAACGGTTAGGGCAAAGTTGTTGCCAAGGCAGTGACCTCATTCAGTTCCTGAAGGAAGTGACCTACCTAACTTCCTTGTTAATGGAACACTCTGAAATTTTGATGCAAGAAGCCAGGCACCGAGAGCCAGTCCCAGTCCCAGTCCCAGTGGGCTCACTTGTTTGGATTTACCAAGTAAAGAGTCAGACCTTCTTGGTACCTACTGATGTGAGGATGGCCATAATGCCAGGAGAGCTCTGAAGAGAAGCCTTTCCTGAGATAGCAGGTAGTGGCTAACCGTTGGCTCCTCACAGCATCACAGAGTTGGCCAAGGAGACAAGATCTGAGACAGGAGAGGTCATTTTGTGGAGAACATAGTATGGCCCACCAGTCAGAGGACACTCCGGATAGTCACAGACCTACTTTTGGGAAGGAGTTGCCTTTGTGTGTGGATGTGAGTTTGCGGTTTTGTCTCATGTTCTGAGAATAGGTAGGAAAGGTGGTTGGTTTTGTTTGGAGTCGACTGTTTCTAGTAAGTCTTTTGACAAAATGTCTGTGTATCCACTGTGTCCGTGGTTGTCAACATTAGAAAAGAGAATGCATCAATGGAGGTGTCCTGTCTAGTAGAAAGCTTCCCAGCATTTATCCTGCACAATTGATGAATGGACTGTGGTATGCCTTATGGATAGGAAACACCCACTAACATCCTAAGTTCCTGTTTTCTTCCTGAATTCTGGCCACTCTCCAGAATAAGCTCATGATTTATTGTCCAAGATATGTACCACCTCCAAGCTCTGTGACATGTCCATGTTCTTGATAGCTGAAGGGAATGGGAACATCTCAGAAAACTCAGATATCAGTGTGAGCAGTAAAGTCTCAGTGGAGAAACCCTGCTTTGGTCCATTTGCTTACCTATGGTTCTGTTGCCTTGAATGTCAGGAAGGTCTTTGCATCAGGCCACCACTTTGTGAAGCCTGAAGAAACAGATTTCAAATGGAAATGAATGTGCATCACCTGTGGCTCTTTGCTTAATTGCTTTGGAAAGGCATGTGTCTTAATCAGACACTAGGCTCTGTTTGAGGCTGTGGCTAAGATTCCCAGCTCCTGATAGATGAAAAGAAGATCCCATGTGTGCATCCAAAACCAAAATGGCAAAAAGATCAGTCATTGTAGATGAAGTCTCTTGCCATCCTCTGATAGGTTCCTGACCACCATCAAGTGAGAATAGGGATTTTTTTTGGATCAAATGAGTTCTTCAAAGTCCTGCAGAAGTACTTGGGTTCTCTCATGATGCCAAAAACATAATGAATCTATACCTGACAGTCAGTAGGCCTCAAATTGGAGAAGCAGAGCAGCGTTAATGGCAGGCTCGTTTGATCACTCCTGGTTCACAGGAAGGGTGTCCAGGCCACCATGTATTTAGACAAATGAGTGGCAAGGGTGCATATTTTGGACACTGTCTTGGCTGTGCCCCTCATGGAAACCTCCAGCCAGAGTTTATGATGAGTGTCTATATGGGTGAAGATGAGGGCCATGTGGAAATGTTTTGGTTTTAATTGTGGTCATTTGTGTGGCGGTTGGAAGAGATGACAGGGTCCACATGGGCTTGAACTCTGGTGTGATTCCTCTTAGAGACTGAGTTCTGGAACTGAACTCAGAGAAGTGTTGCCATGAATTGTGTTGGAATTTTAGGAGGCCACGAATAAGAGTTGCCCTTGAAACCTGAGATCTAGGCCCAGGATGGCTTTCCACAGAGAACTGAAATTCTCAGCAAGGATATCGCATGATTTTATTCTGAAAAACTTGGCAGCCATAGTTAAGAGTCAAAAGACACATGGACCTCCCGTTGTAGACCTCAATGGGCCTGGCTTCATGTGACCTTTTGGCCACTGTTTGGGAAGCCTTGCCTGTGAGAGTTCCTCAGAGCTTTCATTGAAATGAGAGTCCTCCCCATGTAATGGTTCCTGGAAGAATGGAAATCCCAAAGTGCCTCCAACTTCTTTCTTGAAAAATGGATAGATAAATACCATGATGTTTTTGAAATTCCCAATGACAAAGTGGTACTGGAGAACCACTGGTTGTTCTCTTGCTGATCATGAGTGTTACAGACAGTGCCTTGATTGACTGGGTTTCATGAAAATGGTGTGGAACAGAGATGCCAGTAAGTTGGAGCCTGCTGAGTAGTGGGCCTAGAGCAGTGGTGGGCAGGTGTGTGATAATACAACTGTGGTGTGGCCATGTGGATCTGCCATTGGCTTCCAAAGAGCTTGTGACTGACTTGGTACAACCAGCAGACTATTATATGAAAAGGCATCTTGTTATATGGAGAGGTTTCAGGGCAATGTTCAGAATCAGGTTGCGATGGTCAAGGGGGCAAGCTACGTGGGATAGAACCCTGGTTGCTGAATTCTCCTGCAGACCCTGACCCAACACACGTCACAGAACTCCCTCTAGCACTATATCCTAGTTGAACTCCTTGTATTTCGTGAAGCAAATACCAAACTCCCAGTGCAGCAGCAAGAAACACCACAAAAAGTTCAGGATGACCAAATGGCTTCACAGTCCACTCAGGAAGACACTAAGCTTCCAGTGGCCACAGTTTACCAACAAAGAGAGAAATCAATACTGGTACCTAATGTTCAATGGAAAATAAGAAACGATGTCCTCCAGGTCACATAGATGCAGATCCAGCTTTGATAGTCTCACCAGAAATGAAGCTAAACCTCCGGACAACAAAATATATTTCATGTGTCCAAACTCAGAGGCAGTTTCTCAAGAAGGCTTTTGGCCAGCAGAGTTCCATGTTTGTGGAGTGTTTAAGCAGTCACTTACTTTTGGAAACTCCTCTACCACCTCCAAGGTTGTGAACTCCTAAGCATTTTCCATTCCAGATATGTATTCACAGATTTTCTAACTCTTCTCTTCGAATTGCATCTTATATAGGGTGAAGATAATGTCAATGGATTTTTCTGGATGAGAGTGGGAAGACTTTTGTGTAGGACATATTTGCATACATATTGGATTCATTTTCCAATTTTCCATTTGAAATACTGAATCCCTGACACTAAACCATACCCTACTAGTGTCTGACTACTAATCCTAATATGAGGCAGAAAAATAACCCAAACATAATAGAAATACAAGCAGTTCAGAGGAGGCATGGTGTATAGTTGGACTTGCCTTTTGCATTTTAAAGGTTAGGAGTTATTAATCTAGACAATTTTTGTTGCAGTAGTTGTCCATGTGATTTTAAAGATAACGAATATGTGAATTCTTGTCTCTCTTTCTCTGTAGCCTACTCAGCACATATATTTTTATATGCACGTAGAGAATCCTACCTGGTACTACACGTACATTCTTGTGAGGTGGCTGACTTCGCAGATACAAATTGAGAGAAGAGATCACTCCTCATAAAAGCCGTTGGAACTGAAAATTCAACCTATGGGTGAGCTTCCTAGTTGAACAAAATTATACACAAATCTTTGTTCAGTAAAATGAATAGTTTTGGATCTGTGGATGATATATATTTCATGGTGAATTTTGATTGGCATATATTGCTATATTTAATGTCTGTGTGTGTGTGTATGTATATATATATATATATATATATATATATATATATATATATATATATACACACTCTCTCAATATTTTTTCAAAATATGAAATATATGTGTCTTATATACACTCCCTAATTTCATTCATGTTCATGAATGTGGATTTATAATCAACGTTTCACAAGATTATTCTCAGAAAATTTCATCCACCTGAAATACATATTTGTTTCCTAGTACTGAAAACTAACTTCAGTGAATGGTGCATACAAATCCTAATATTTCTACAATAACTGACACAGTTTATCATCAATGCAAGTAGATTCCTATGGGACATGATGTGTATATCGACGTTCATTTTTATTCAACACTGGGACATTACAATTTCTTCAGTTTATGCACATCATAGGACATATATTTCCTCCACAAGTTAGCAAATTTATAGGCATTTGTTTCAATTTCAATAACTTCCTGCTTCAGAACACATGTATTCCTCCATGTTTCTTGACTGATCTTTTCATGAGATTTCTTTCCAAACACATTATTTTCGATTTCCTTTATCACTTTTAAAGCAAAACTGACACACACTTCATGATAAATCATAACTATAATATCACTATTAGATGTATAACTGGTTGGAATGAATGATTTTATATCAATATAAGATTTCTTATATATTTTCTGATATCAATTCAATACATTTTGTAAAGTGGAACCAGTTATATTATTTATTCACAGTATGGTCTATTCATGCATTATCTCTATATTCATAGACACAGGTTACACCTCTTTGTATACCCGATACTAATTTATACATCTTCAAAATATTGCTCCCAGAAATGGTGGAAGAAATACTCATATCACCTGATCTACATATGCATGTTATCACAGTAATATTCTGGACACAAAATGCAAAAGTCACACGTATGACTGTACCAAAGCCTAAATGGAAACTGAACATGGATTACTAAAAACATCCATGACCAGGTTGCCTAATGCTCTCAAATGTCAATCCTATTTGTGACTACATATTTGTTTCTTCATAAGATTATATATTCAACCTCAATACTATTGAAAATGTCTAATTTTTTCACTCACTTTGTACTTTTCCTGATTTCCTAATGTCTCTATTGATATCTAATTTCCTACATATTTTCTCCAGTTCAACATTGTGACTGACCCTTCACATGTGCTGACATTGACATTCACTCTCTAACCGAAACCCTATTGCTTATGAACTTTGGTCCAAATCCTATACTCACTCTTCTTTCGAAACATACTGACTATCTTCCTGATCCTATCAACTATCCCTTTTTGAGTGGATGTTCTCTACTACATTCAATCATCCAAGGTACAAGGTCCTATGCTATTGTATATCGATTTTTCTGAAACATGTATGCAGAACGTAATTCAAAGCTACGTATCACAATCAGTTGCCCAAAGCACTTCTGAGCTTCAAATCTTACCTAGATTTCTGTTTTCATACTTATATTTCATCTCTATTTTCCTATAAATATGGCAGGTTCCCAAGACCATTATTCATCCCGCAGAATGATTCCTAACCCAAATCGAACCTGTAATTAACCCTAACCATACACTGTTGCCTCAATCTAAAATTACAAAAGAGCAGGGACAGAGTTCATCTTACAATACAGTAATGTAGGGTATCTTCCAACTGCTGAGAACCTCAAAGTTCGATGCAGAAATGATCCCTGGAGAAGATGTAGGCAGCTATGAAGAATCTGAGAGAGCAAAAACCATCTTCCATGGCAAACAACCTGAACAGGACGAAGGGAGGTGTATGCATCAGCCTTTCTCTTCTTAATGTAGAGAAGATGGACCTAACCAGGCCTGCGTGAAGAGCTGTTCCTAGGTGCCTATTTTGATATACCATTTTAACTAGTCAAATTGTCACACGAAGTAGGAGCAGCCTCCATCTCAGGGGACCCTTGGAAGAAACTGTTAGGACAAAGTTGTTGCCAAGGGAGGGACCTCATTCAGTTCCTGAAGGAAGTGACCTAGCTAACTTCCTTGGTCATGGAACTCTGTGAAATTGTGATGCAAGAAGCCAGGCACCGAGAGCCAGTCCCAGTCCCAGTCCCAGTGGGCTCACTTGTTTGGATTTACCAAGTACAGAGTCAGACCTTCTTGGTACCTACTGATGTGAGGATGGCCAAATGCCAGTTGAGCTCTGAAGAGGGGCCTTTCCTGAGATAGCAGGTAGTGGCTAACTGCAGTCTCCTCACAGCATCACAGAGTTGGCAAAGGAGAAATGATTTGAGAGTGGAAAGGCCATTTCGAGAGGAACATGGTATAGCCCACCAGTCAGAGGACACTCTGGATAGTCACAGACACACTTTTGGGAAGGAGGTGCCTTTATGTGTGTGGGTGTGAGTTTGTGGTTTTGTCTCATGTTCTGAGAATAGGTAGAAAAGGTGGTTTGTTTGGTTTGGAGTCGACTGTTTCTAGTTACTCTTTTGACAAGGCGAGTGTTTCTATGTCTGTGTATCCACTGTGTCCGTGGTTTTAGACATTAGAAAAGAGAATGCATCAATGGAGGTGTCCTGTCTAGTAGAAAGCTTCCCAGCATTCATGGTTCACAATTGATAAATGGACTTTGGTTTGCCTTATGGATAGGAAACAACTACTAACTTCCTAAGTTCCTGTTTTCTTCCTGAATTCTGGCCACTCTCCAGAATAAGCTCATGATTTATTGTCCAAGATATGTACAACCTCCATGCTCTGTGACATGTCCATGTTCTTGATAGCTGAAGGGAATGGGAACATCTCCGAGAACTCAGATATTAGTGTGAGCAGTAGAGTCTCAGTGGAGAAACCCTGCTTTGGTCCATTTGCTTACCTATGGTTCTGTTGCCTTGAATGTCAGGAAGGTCTTTGCCTCAGGCCACCCCTTTAGAAGCCTGAAGAAACAGTTTTCAAATTGAAATGAATGGGTATCACGTGTGGCTCTTTGCTTAATTGCTTTGGAAAGGGATGTGTCTTAATCAGACACTAGGCCCTGATTGAGGGGGTGGCTAAGATTCTCAGCTCCTGATAAATCTAAAGAAGATCTCATGTGTGCATCCAAAACCAAAATGGCAAAAAGATCAGTCATTGTGGATGAAGTCTCTTGTCTTCCTCTGTTAGGTCCTGACCTCCATCAAGTGAGAATAGGATTCCTTTGGGTCAAATGAGTTCTTCAAAGTACTGCAGAAGTGCTTGGGTTCTCTCATGATGCCAAATCACATAAGCAATCTATACCT
Organism: Callospermophilus lateralis; assembly: GCF_048772815.1. NCBI lineage: Eukaryota > Metazoa > Chordata > Mammalia > Rodentia > Sciuridae > Callospermophilus > Callospermophilus lateralis. The sequence continues at coordinate 514,289 of NW_027513519.1, read as the reverse complement.
GACATTTAGTAGCCTCAAATTGGAGAAGCAGAGCAGTATTAACGGCAGGCCTATATGATCACTCCTGGTTCACAGGATGGGATTCCAGGCCACCCTAAATTTAGACAAATGAGGGGCAAGGGTGCATATTTTGGACACTGTCTTGGGCTGCGCCCCTCATGGAAACCTCCAGCCAGAGTTTATGATGAGTGTCTATATGGATGAAGATGAGGGCCATGTGGAAATGTTTTGGTTTTAATTGTGGTCATTTGTGTGGCAGTTGGAAGAGATGACTGGGTCTACATGGGCTTGAACTCTGGTGTGATTTCCCTTAGAGACTGAGTTTTGGAACTGACCTCAGAGAAGTATTGCCATGAATTGTGTTGGGATTGTAGGAGGCCACGCATGAGAGTTGCCCTTGAAACCTGAGATCTAGGCCCAGGATGGCTTTACACAGAGAACTGAAAATCTCAGCAAAGATATCACATGATTTTATTCTGAAAAACTTGGCAGCCATAGTTAAGATTCAAAAGACACATGGACCTCACGTTGTAGACCTCAATGGGCCTGGCTTCATGTGACCTTTTGGCCACTGTTTGGGAAGCCTTGCCTATGAGAGTTCCTCAGAGCTTTCATTGAAATTAGCTTCCTCTCCATGTAATGGTTCCTGGATGAATGGAAACCACAAAGTTCCTCCAACTTCATTCTTGAAAATGGATAGATAAACACCATGAAATTTTTGAAATTCCCAATGACCATGTGGCATTGGAGAACCATTGGATGTCCTGTTGCTGATCATAAGGATAACAGACAGTGCCTTGATTGACTGGGTTTCATGAAAATTGTGTAGAACAGAGATGCCAGTAAGTTGGAGCCTGCTGAGTAGTGGGCCTAGAGCAGTAGTGGGCAGGTGAATGACAATACTTCTGTGATGTGGCCATGTGGATCTGCCATTGGCTTCCAAATGGCTTGTGACTGATTTGGTGCAGCCAGGAGACCATTATATGAAAAGGCATCTTGTTATATGCAGGGGTTTCAGGGCAATGTTTATAATCAGGTTGCTATGGTCAAGACGGTAAACAATGTGGGATAGAAGCCTAGTTGGTGTATTCTCCTGCAGAGCCTGACCCACCACATGTTACAAGACTCGCTCAAGCACTGTGTGCCAGTTGGACTTTTTGTATGTCATGAAGCAAATACCAAACTCCCAGTGCAGCAGCAAGAAACACCACGAAAAGTGGAGGATGACCAAATGGCTTCAAAGTCCACACGGGGAGTTACATTGCCCGAAGTGGACACAGTTTACCTACAAAGAGAGACTTCAGCACTGGTGCCTCATGTTCATTGGAAAATAAGAAACCATGTCCTCTAGGTCACATAGATGCAGACCCAGCTTTGATGGTCTCACTACAAAGGTAGGTAAAGCTCCTGACAAAAACATATATTTCAAGTGCACAACCTCAGAGGCAGTTTCTCAAGAAGTCTTTAGTCCAGCAGAGCTCCATGTTTGTGAAGTGTTTACCCTGTCCCTTACTTTTGGAAACTCATCAACCACTTGCAAAGTTGTGAAATCATGAGCATATTCAATTCCAGATATGTATTCACAGATTTTTTTACCTCTTTTCATATAATTGTGAATTACTTAAGGTGAGGGTAAGTCAAGGCATTGTTCAGGATGAGAGTGGAAAGATTTTTTGTATCACAATTTTGCATACACTTTGGATTAATTTTCCTAGTTGAAGAACATTATACATAAATCCATGTTCAGTATAATAAATATTTTTGCATCCGTGGATGATATATATTTTACTATGAATTTCAATTGGCATACATATTGCTATTTTTTAATGTCTTTGTTTGTTTTGTGTGTGTGTGTGTGTGTGTGTGTGTGTGTGTGTGTATATATATATATATATATATATATATATATATATATATATATATCTCCTATCCAGATTTTTCAAAATATGAAATATATGTGTTTTATTATACACTCTCTAAATTCTATTATGTTCATATATGTGGATTTATAATCAACTTTTCACAAGATTATACTCAGAAATATTCATCCACCTGAAATACATATTTGTTTCCTAATACGGACAACTAACTTCAGTGAACAATGCATACAAATCCTAATATTTCTACAGTAACTGACTCAGTTTTACATCAATGCAAGTAGATTCCTATGGGGCATGACATGTATTTTGACGTTCATTTTTATTCAAGACTGGTATGTTGCTATTTCTTCAGTTTATTCACATCATATTATATATATTTCATCCACAAGTTAGCATATTTATAGGCATTTGTTTCACTTTCAGTCACTTCCTGCTTCAGAACAATTGTATTCCTCCATGTTTCTTGTCTGGTCGTTTCATGAGACTACTTTCTAAACACATGATTTTCGAATTACATAATCACTTTTGAAGCAAAACTCACACCCTTCATGATAAACCATAACCCTAATATTACCATTAGATATATAACTAGTTGGAATGAATGATAGTATTTCAATATAAGATTTCTTATATATTTTAACATATCAATTCAATCCATTATTTTACGTAGAACTAGTTATATTATTAATTCATAGTGTGGTCTACTCATGCATTTTCTCTAGATTCATATACACAGGGTACATCTTTTTGTACCCCCAATATTAATTTATACATCTTCAAAATATTGCTCCAAGAAATGGTGGAAGAATTACTCATGTAACCTGATCTACATATATATTTTATCACAGTAATATTCTGGACAGAAAACGCAAGGGTCACACTTATGTTTGTACCATAGCCTAAATTGAAAGTGAACATGTATTTCTAAAAACATCCATGTCCAGGTTGTCTAATGCTCAATATCAATCCTATTGGTGACTACATATTTGTTTCTTCCTAAGATTATATATTCAAACTCAACCCTGTTGGAAATGTCTAATCCTATCACTCACATTATACTTTGCCTTATTTCCTAATGTGTCTATTGATATCTGTTTTCCTACATATTTTCCCCTGTTCATCATGTGACTGACTCTTCTCATGTGCTGATATTTACGTTCACTCTCTAACCGAAAACCTATTACTAAAGAAATTTGTTCCAAAACCTATACTCACTCTTCTTCCTAAACCTACTGACTATCCCAGTTTGAGTGGATGTTCTCTTCTACATTCAATCTTCCAAGGTACAAGGTCTTTTGCCATTTGATATCGAATTATGTGAGACAACTGTGCAGAATGTAATTCAAAGCTAAGTATCCCAATCAAGGGCAAAATGCCCTTCTGGGCTTCAAGTCTTACCTAGATTTCTGTTTTCATACTTATATTTCACCAATATATTCTTATAAATATTGCATGTTCCAATACCATTATTCATCCCACAGAATGATTTCTAACCCAAATGGAACATGTTATTAACCCTAAGAATGCACCGTTCCCTCAATCTAATTTTACAGAAGAACAGGGACAGAGTTTGACTTACAATACAGAAATGTAGGTGATCTTCCACCTGCTGAGAACCTCAAAGGTCCATGTAGAAATGATCCCTGGAGAAGATGTAGGCAGCTATGAAAGACCTGAGAGAGCAAAAGTCATCTTTCATGGCAAACATCCTGGTCAGGATGAAAGGATATGTCAGAATCAGCCTCTCTCTTCTTAATGTAGAGAAGATGGACCAAACCAGGCCTGTGTGGAGAGCTGTTCCCGGGAGCCTATGGTTGATCTACCATTCTAACTTGTGAAAATTTCAAAGGAAGTAGGGGCAGCCTCCGTTTCATTGGTCAATTGAAAGCAACTGTGAGGACAAAGTGTTTCCCGAGGCAGTGACCTCATTCAGTTCCTGAAAGAAATGACCACACCTCACACTTTTGGTGATGGAACACTGTGAACTTTTGATCCAGGAAGCCAGGAACCCAGAGTCAGTCCCAGTCCCAGTCCCATTGGGCTCGCTTGTTTTGATTGAACAAGGACAGAGACAATATTTTTTGGTCCTACTGTTGTGAGGATGACCAAATGCCAGGAAAGCTCTGAAAACTGGCCTTTCCAGAGAAAGCAGGTAGTGGCTCATCGCAGACTCCTGACAACTTCACAGAGTTGGCTAAGGAGACCAGATCTGAGACAGGACAGGCCATGTTGGGGGAATATATTATGGCCCACGAGTCAGACCACCCTCCGGATAGTCACAGACCTACTTGGGGGAAGGAGGTGCCTTTGTGGTTGTGGGTGTGAGTTTTTGGTTTTGTCTCATGTTCTGAGAATAGATAGGAAAGGCGGTTTGTTTGGTTTGGTATGGACTGTTTCTAGTAAGTCATGTGACAAGGCGTGTTTTTCTATTTCTGTGTATCCCACTGTGTCCGTGGTTGTAGACATTAGAAAATGGAATGCATCAATGGATGTGTCCTGTCTAGTAGAAAGCTTCCCAGTATTCATCCTGCCCAATTTATGTTTAGGCAGAAGATTGCCTTATGGATGGGCAACACCTGCTATCTTCCTAATTTCCTATTTTCTTCCTGAATTCTGGCCACACTCCAGAATAGGCTCATGGTTTTGAGTCCAAGATATGTACCACCTCCAAGCTCTGTCATATGGCCATGTACTTGATAGCTGAAGGGACTGGCGAGCACCTCAGAAAACTCAGATATCAGTTAGACCAGAAAAGTCACAGTGGAGAAACCCTGCTTTGGGCCTTTTGCTTACCTATTTTTCTTTTGCCCTGAATGTCAGGAAGGTCTTTGCCTCCAGCCACGCCTTTGTGAAGTCCTAAGAAACAGTTTTCAAATGGAAATGAATGGGCATCACATGTGGCTCTTTGCTTAATTGCTTTGGAAAGGGATGTGTCTGAATCAGCCTCCTGGCCCTGTGTGAGGCTGTGGCTTAGATTATCAGCACCTGATGGATCTAAAGAAAGATCCCTTGTGTGCATCCAAAATCAAAAGGCAAAAATTGCAGTCATTGTGGATGAAGTCTCTAGCCTTCCTCTGTAAGGTTTCTCACTTCAATCAAGTGAGAATAGGGATCCTTTGGGTCAAATGAATTCTTCAAATCTCTGCAAAAGCTTGCCCATGTGTGCTTGGGTTTTCTCATGACTCCAAATCACATAAAGAATCTAAACCCCACAGTCAGAAAGCCTCAAATTCTAGAAGTGGAAAAGTATTAATGGCAGACCTATTTGATCACTCCTGGTTCACATGAAGGGTCTCCAGGCCACTGAGATTTTAGGAAAATGAGGGACAAGGGAGCTTATTTTGGACACTGTCGTTGACTGTGCCCCTAATGGAAAACTCCAGGCAAAGGTTATGAAGAAGATGAGGGCCGTGTGGGACTGTTTTGGTTTTAATTGTGGTCATTTGTGTGGCAGTTGGAAGAGATGACTGGGTCTATCTGGGCTTGAACTCTGGTGTGATTCCCCTTATAGACTGAGTTCTGGAACTGACCTCAGAGAAGTATTGCCATCAATTGTTTTGGGATTTTAGGAGCTCACGCATGAGAGTCACCCTTGGAAACTGAGATCTAGGTGCAGATTGACTTTCCACAGATCACTGGAATCTCAGCGAGGATATCACATGATTCTATTCTGAAAGACTTGGCAGCCATAGTTGAGAGTCACAAAACACATGGAACTCACATTGTAGAACTCAATAGGCCTGGCTTCATGTGACCTTTTGGCCACTCTTTGGGAAGCCTTGCCTTTGAGAGTTCTCCAGAGCTTTCATTGAAATGAGCTTTCTCATCATTTTACAGGTCCTGAATATATTGAAACCCACAGTGCCTCCAACATCATCCTTGAAAAATGGCTAAACAGATACCATGAATTTTTTGAAATTCCCAAGACCAGGTGGCACTGGAGAACCTTTGGATGTCCTGATGCTGATCTTGAGTATACCAGACAGTGCCTGGATTCACTGGGTTTCATGAAAATTGTGTAGAACAGAGATGCCAGTATGTTGGAGCCTGCTGAATAGTGGGCCTAGAACAGTGCTGGGCAGGTGTGTAATAAAACATGTGGTGGGGCAATGTGGATCTGCATTTGGCTTCCAAATGGCTTGTTACTGACATGGTGCAGCCAGCAGATACTTCTGTGTAAAGGTATCTTGTTATATGGAGAGGTTTCAGGGCAATGTTCAGAATCAGGTTGCTATGGTCAAGGGGGCAAGCTATGTTGCATAGAAGCCTGGTTGGTGCATTCTCCTGCAGGCTCTGACCCATCACTCGTCACAGAACTCCCTCCAGCACTGTGACACAGTTGAACTCCTTGTATTTTGTGAAGCAAATACCAAATTCCCAATGCAGCAGCAACAAACACCACGAAAATTGGAGGATGACCAAATGGCTTCACAGCCCACACTGGGAGACACTTAGCCCCCAGTGTCCACAGGTTACCTACAAAGTGAGAATTCAGCACTGCTGCCTCATTTTCATTAGAAAATAAGAAACCGTGTCCTCCAGGTCACATAGATGAAGACCCAGGTTTGATGGTCTCACTACAAAGGAAGCTAAAGCTTCTGACAACAAGATATATTTCAAGTGCCCAAATTCAAAGGCAGTTTCTCAAGAAGTCTTTAGTCCAGCAGAGCTCCATGTTTGTGGAGTGTTCACCCTGTTCCTTAATTTTGCAAACTCCTCTACCACCTCCAAGGTTTCAAAATCCTGAGCATATTACTTTCCAGATATGTTTTTTTTACTGATTTTCTAACTCTTCTCCTCTAATGATCTTTTAGTTGGAGGGAAGGTACTGTCAAGGCATTGTTCTGGATAAGAGTGGAATCATTTTTGTGTAGCACATGTTTACATACACATTGTATTCATTTTCCAATTTTCCATTCGAAATACTAAATCCCTGACACTTACCCCTACCCTACTATATTCTGACTACTAATACTAATATGATGGAGAAAAATAACCCAAACAGTATAAAAATACAACCATTTCAGAGGAGGCATGGTGTATAGTTCGACTTACCTTTTGCATTATATAGGGTAGGAGTTATAAATCTAGTCAATTTTTTGTTGAAATAGTTCTCCATGTTTTTTTAAAGTTAACCAAATATGAATTCCTTTCTCCCTCTCTCTGTAGCCTTTTCACCACCTGTATTTTTATATGCACAGATAGAATCCTACCTGGTACCACACGTACATTCTTGTGAGGTGGCTGACTTGGCAGATACAGATTGTAAGGGATCACTCCTCTTAAACGATGTTGGAATTGAAAATTCAAATTATGGTTGAGCTTCCTACTTGAACAATATTATTCATAAATCCATGTTCAGTAAAATAAATATTTTTCTATCTGTCGATGATATATATTTCATTATAAATATCGATTGGCATATATATTGCTATTTTTAATGTGTGTGTGTGTGTGTGTGTGTGTGTGTGTAAATATATACACTCTCCAGATTTTTCAAAAAATGAAAAATGTGTCTTATTTTACACTCATCAAATTCATTCATATTCATCTATGTGGATTTATAATCAACTTTTCACAAGATTATTCTTAGAAATATTCATTCACCTGAAATACATATTTGTTTCCTAGTACTGAAAAGTAACTTCAGTGAAAGGTGCATAAGAATCCTAATATTTCTACAGTAACTGACCCGGTTTAACATCAATGCAAGTAGATTCCAATCGGACATGATGTGTATTTTGACGTTCATTTTCATTCAACACTGGTAGATTACTATTTCTTCAATTAATGCACATAATAGGATATAAATTTCATCCACAAGTTAGGAAATTTATAGGCATTTGTTTCACTATCAATCACTTTCTGCTTCAGAACACATGTATTTCTCCATGTTTCTTGACTGGTCTTTAAATGAGAAAAGGGATGGACAAGGCAAGGCAAGGCACCTAAGATAGCACTGAATACAGGGAAACAGTCCTATTTGGTTGCAACCGGATTTAAAGGGCATTGCTTCTGTTGTAATCAATTAATCCCCTGAACCCCAAGTTTACGTTGTTTCAGAATTTTGTACCCAACATGTAAGGGAGCGGCTCAGAAGTTCACAGTCTGCAGAAGTTCACAGAAAGCAGTTTTCGTTCCTGTTTTTTTTTTTTCTCTGTTCTGGGCAAGTTAACATTTTAAGGACACCTGGGAGGGGGAGAGCTTTTTTCTTCTCTTTCTTTTTTCTCCCTGCCAGCTGTTACCATGGAGTCCAGTTGGTAACTTCTTTATCTTAGAATTGTAGCCATCTCTGTGAAGCCTCAATTCGAGGCCAGAGGCCTTGTTCACATATTGCCAGCATTGTGACTGACTCTTTCCAAACACAGTATTTTGGATTTCCATAATCGCTTTTGAAGCAAAACTAACATATCTTCATGATAAACCATAACCATTATATTAATATTAGATGTATAACTGGTTAGAATGAATGATTGTAAATCAATATAAGATTTCTTGTATATTTTCAAATATCAATTCAATCCATAATTTAAAGTGGAAACAGTTATATTATTTATTCACGTATGGTCTATTCATGCGTTATCTCTATATTCATGGACACAGTGTACACCTCTTTGTACACCCCATACCCATTTATATGTCTTCAAAATATTGCTCCCAGAAATGGTGGAAGAAATACTCATGTCACCAGATCTACATATATATTTTATCACAGTAAAATTCTGGACACAAATGCAAAGGTCACACTTATGATTGTACCAAAGCCTAAATAGAAAGTGAGCATGGTTTACAAAAATCATCCATGTCAAGGTTGCCTTATGCTCTCAAATGTCAATCCTATTGGTGACTACATATTTGTTTCTTCCTAAGATTATATATTCTAACTCACCCTGTTGAAAATGTCTAATTGTATCACTCACTTTATACTTTGCCTGATTTAGTGATGTCTTTATTGATATCTGCTTTCCTACATATTTTCCTCAGTTCATTATTGTGACTGTTCACATGTGCTGACATTTATATTCACTCTCTAACAGAACCCCTATTGCTAAAGAACTTTTGTTCCAAATCCTATACTCAGTCTTCTTCCCAAACCTACCGACTATCTTCTTAATCCTACTGGCTATCCCTTTTTGACTGGATTTTCTCTTCTACATTCAATCATTCAAGTAATGTTCGTGCGAGCATCAGAGGTAGAGACCATGAAGAGACTGTCTCATGCAACAGCAAAGGGTTTATTGGAGGTCCAGCATGCTGGGGCTCAGAGCTCACAGAAATAGAGCAGAGAGCCCTGAGAACAGCTTAAGCAGAGCTTATATTCTTTCCTTGGAAAGGGCAGGGACGGAAGTTTATTGATGGGTCACGGCGAGTGGGCGGTTTGCATGTAAATGGGTGAGGGAATACATTCTGCAAATTGGCAGTTGGGGACAGCACATTCTGGGGACAAGATTAGCAAACAGTTCTCAATATTTCAACAGTGTTTTGTTAAGCATACAGAAAAATAGGAAGTTACAAGTACCTATTTTGTTAACCTTTCATTCCCCACTTCTTCTTCTGGCTACTTTTAATTATAAAAGTGATCAAGGCTGGTGTCACATTCTATGTCTGCAAGTGGGTTATTACCATAAGTTTAACTTGTCCAATTTGAGCTTGGAGAAAAGAAATTACACGTTTGAGCAAACAGGGTTTTATACTTTGCATGTATGGATCAGAATCAAACCACCGTTTTTGAGCCTCTCTCAGTGACGCTCTTCAAGGTGTCTTTTTAATTTACTCATAGATTTTTTTTACAACTCCAGTATGGTCGGCATAAAAACAATATTCTTCCCTCAATGCAGCACAAAGGCCCCCTTCTCTCATGAATGGGCGGTCCAACCCTCGACTGTTCTTTAAAACAACTTCAGACAGAGAGGATAAATATTCCTGCAAAGCTGTGATGGAGGTTTCTACTATCTTTAAGTTTTGTTCTATTGCTGCTTCTAATTGGGTTATTTGTTGTGTCCCATGGACTAGGGCAGGGGTTTCTGTGCCCACCCCTGCAGCAACTTCAATTCCTAATAGGATGGCTAAAGTTAGGGATATATGTTCCCAGAGGAACCGTGTTGTATTCCCGCCTGTTTGAACTTCAAATGAACCTGCGTCATTATAGAGCACTCTGGGAAACATCTGCACCATTACACAATTAATCACATCTGTTGACCATTTCATGAAAACATAAACAATGTTTAAGTATATAGAATTATACTGTTGTAGGGACAGACAAGGCAAGGCACCTAAGATAGCACCGAAAACAGGGAAACAGTGCTATTTGGTTGCAACCGGATTCAGAGTGCATTGCTTCTGTTGTAATCAATTAACGCCCTTAACCCCAAGTTTAGGTAGTTTCAGAATTTTGTACCCAACATGAAAGAAAAGGGGCTCAGAAGTTCACAGTCTGCAGAACTTCACAAAAAGATTTTTTTTCTGTTATTTCCTCTGTTCTGGGCAAGTTAACTTTTCAAGGACACCTGGGAGAAGGAGAGCTTTTTCTTCCTTTTCTTTTATCCTCCTTCAGCTGTTACCATGGAGCCCAGTTGGTATTTTTTTATTTTAGAAATGTAGCCATCTCTGTGAAGCCCCAGCTCAAGGCCAGAGGCCTTGTTCACATATTGTGTGAAAAACTATTAAGGGGTTGTCTAGCTTAGAAGTGCTGATTTTTCCAAGCAGTGGCCAAGTATAACAGGGCAACAGAAAAAGAGGAAGTTTATCTACACTGAACTCTTTTATAGGGACTCTTTTGCTGAAAGTTCTAAAGTCATCCATGGTGAAGACTTCTGGAGAAGTTCAGTTAAGATTTTTCTGTGGGCCTGGTATAGAGGGGAAAGACGTGGAAGGCGAGGAATGAGAGCAGCTCCGGGGATCTGAGAATGAGAAAGGAGAGATGTAAAAGCATAATGGGAAAGGGGTTTGGGACTTTCCTAGCAGCAAAATCTTGAGCAGTAGAACAGGTAGAGCAGAGGGGAAGATGGGAGTGAGTATTCCAGAAAGCCTGTGAGGGATTTTAAATTCTTAGTAACCTGTTTTTAGTGATGACAAATCAACTTTAAAGGCCATTTTTATTACATCTTGGATAGGGTTCTGAGGGCTCTTCTCAGCTGGTTTGAGCTTTGGGTTAGCTGGTAAGAGGACCTGGGGAGACCTGGTGTAGGCACTGACAGGAGAAGAGAGGAGTGAGTGTTTAGAGGGGTACCTCAGTGCCTGCTACCTCAGCAAGGGGGCAATGGTCTGAGAACTGGCGGAGGTTTGGGTTTTTGATCTAGTAACTGGAGGAGAGAAATCAGGTTGCTGAGGTGGGACTGACAGTAGAGAGTCTGGAGCAGAAGCCTGAGAGTGAGGATCTATTGGAGATGCATAGTTCAGGAAGTGAGCGAAGGAGGTAAAAGGCCTCCACATAGGGGAATTTCCTTTCACCCTCTTGAGCACTTGCAGAAGTTAAAAAGGTAACACTGAATTTGAGGATCTAGAGACTCCTCTGGGGGCAATCAGTTTTGGTTGTCTAATTGGTAATATGGCCAATGCTGTGTACTGAATTTGATGAGGATTTTGCGTTCCACCAGGCAGCCCCTGTATGCTCAAATCCCCATGACTTACAGAAGAAGTTGGCTTTTTCCCCACACAGCCATGGCTGTTTGTGGCTTTGATAATCTGCTGAGCAAACATACTAATCTAGTCTAGCCAACCTGCATCTGGCTCACGTGTCCCTAAATCCCTAATGTTTGTTTCCATTATCTATGGTACGGAAGAGATTTAATTGAATTTTAGTGGGATCTTCATCAGCGATATCCTAATAGGAAAGACTTATAGCCAGCTGACAAATGTCTGGGTGGAGAGCTAGCCACCAGGTCCCTAAGGGAGCTGTATACGAGTTAGAGCATACTTCTTGTCTAGTAGGATTTGTGATTAGCCATCGCTGCTGAATGGGCTGATGAGCGTTAGGTCTACTGGTGGCAAAGGGGAGAGTCTATAGCCTTATCAACATAGCGAATATGCAATTTGAAATGGTTACCAGTCTTTCCCAGTTTCCAGCCAGAGTCTGGACAGGGCGCAGGCTTGAGATGAGAGGCATGGATCCAGGAAGTGTTTCCGTCTACTTTTACCGCTGTAGGTGTTATAAGTAGCACCTGGTATGGTCCTTTCAAGCAGGGTTCCAGGGATGACACCTGATGTTGTCTTATGTAGATGAAGTCCCTTACTTGATATCAATGTGGAGTCCCCTTGTCCCCAGGTTGGAAGGCAGTTGTCAGCTGTTTTCATAGGTATCATTGAGTTCTTTCAAGAGATCTAAGTCTGTCAAGCAAGGGGGTGTGGAAGGCATCCTTAGGTCTTAGAGTTGGGGTTAGGTCCCTTACTGGAGGAGGGGCACCATAGAGAAATTCATAGTGGGTGAGTTTACACAAAGAAACACAGGGAGTATTTCTTGCATGAAACAGTGCATAAGGCAGGAGCATAGTCTAATATTTTATGCCAGTCTCTAAGCTTAATTTTGTTAAGGTCTCTTTAGTGGTTCAATTTATTTTTTTTCCTGTCCTGAGCTCTGGGGTCTAGAAGCACAATGTAACTTCCAATTAATCCCCTGGGTCCTGGCTAAGCCCTGATTTACCCGGGCCATGAACACCGTTCAATTATCAGACCCTATTATCTTAGGCAGGCCTTGTCTTGAAAAAATATCTTAATATCTTTCAGGATCTTCTTGAGCACCGTTTGAGCCGTTTTTTTTTTTTTTTTTTTTTTTTTTTTTTTTTTTTTTTTTTTTTTTTTTTTTTTTATGTGAGAAAGGATTGAATCCATCCTGAAAATATATCTACAAAGACTAGGAGATATTTAAGTCAATACCTTGCTGGCTTAATTTCAGTAAAGTCCACTTCCCAGAATTGTCCTGGTCTGGTTCATCGTAGGTGCTTTCCTGCAGGAAGCTTGGAAGGGTAAGCATTAACCAATTGACAGAACCGACAGGCTTTTGTTACCCGTTCAGTTATTTTTTTTCACTGTGAGTAAGTTAGTCGAAATCTCTGTTCCTGATCCTTCAGGAATGCCTGCAGTTTCTTTGAACCAAGGTGAGTAAGTTGATGTACATTTTTAACGTAGTGTAGGGCTTTCTGAAATTGCAGGCTGGGCTCAGTGAAGTTGAGGAGTTCAGTGTCAGTGTTCTTAAATGTTATCAAAAGCTTGCTGGTGCTCAAGGGTCCATTGGAATTGGGCATCCTTATTTAACAACGGGTATAAAGGAGCAGCTAAGAACACAAACCCAGGTATCCATAACCTGAAAAGGCAGCAGTCCCAAGAAACTCTCTGTGTTGTCTCCTGTTAGATGGGGGTGGTATCTGCACAACGGTTTGTTTTCTGGGCTCAGTGAGCCATCATTTCCGCCTCTAAGGGAATAACCCAGGAAGATTACTTCTTGCTGGCAAATTTGGGCCTTTTTGTCCAAAGCTCTCTACCAGAGTTGAGCAAGCTCGGATTATAGTGCTTGGGTCCCAGACTCACAGTTTTCCTTGTTGTTAGCTCCCAGTAGCAGGACATCCACATATTGAAGCAGGGTGACTTTGGGGTGCGTAATTCTGAAGTTGTTGAGATCTCTGTGGAGGGCTTCATCAAAGAGACTGGGGAAGGTTTTGAACACCTGTGGGAGTCTAGTCCAAGTTAGTTGACCAGACGTTCTGGTATCTGGGTCTACCCACTCGAAAGCAAACAGCAACTGACTATCTTTATGCAGAGGCAAGCAAAAGAAAGCATCTTTTAAGTACAGAACAGTATACCATTTTCACTCAGCAACAGCAAAGTGTTTATTGGGGTTCCAGCATGCTGGGGCTCAGAGCTCACTTGACTAGAGCAGAGAGCCCTGAGAACAACTTAAACAGAGCTTATATATATTTTTTTGGAGAGGGCAGGGAGGGAAATTAATTGATGGGTCAGGGCAAGTGGGCAGTTTTTGTGCAACCGGGTGAGGGAGTACATTCTGCAGTTTGGCAGTTGGGGACAGCACATTCTGGGAACAAAATTAGCAAACAGTTCTCAAGATTTCAACAGTGTTTTATTAAGCATAAAGAAAAACAGGAAGTGACAAATACCTATTTTATTAACCTTTCACCAAAGCAAAATGAAAAGTGAGCATGGATTACTAAAAACAACCATGTCCTGGTTGCCTAATGCTCTCAAATGTCAATCCTATTGGTGACTACATATTTCTTTCTTCCTAAGATTATATATTCCACCTCAACCATTTTGAAAATGCCTAATCCTATCACTCACATTATACTTTGTCTGATTTCCTAATGTCTCTATTGATATCTGCTTTCCTACATATTTTTCCCCAGTTCATCATTGTGACTGACTCTTTATATGTGCTCATATTTACTTTCACTCTCTACCAGAAATCCTATTGCTAATGAACCTTTTGTCCAAATCCTATACTCACTCTTTTTTCTAAACCTACTGACTATCTTCCTATTCCTACCGACTATTCCTTTTTGACTGGATGTTCTCTTGAACGTTCAATCATCCAAGGTACAAGGTCCTATGCCATTGCATATTGATTTAACTGAGACATCTGTGCAGAACATAATTCAAAGCTAAGTATACCACTAAAGGGCCCAATGTCCTTCTGGCTTCAAATCGTACCTAGAATTTTGGTTTCATACTTATATTTCACCTATATATTCTTGTGAATATCGCAGGTACCCAATACCATTATTTGTCCTGCAGAATGATTCCTAACCCAAAAAGAATATGTTATTAACCCTAACCATACACTGTTCCCTCAATCTAACTTTACAGAAGAGCAGGGACAGAGTTGGTCTTACAATACAGGAATGTACGGGATCTTCCACCTGCTGAGAACCTCAAAGGTTGATGCAGAAATGATCCCTGGAGAAGATTTAGGCAACTATGAAGGACCAGAGAGAGCAAAAGTCATCTTCCAAGGCAAACAACCTAGTCAGGATGAAGGGATGTATCTGAATCAGCCTCTCTCCTCTTGATATAAAGAAGATGGACCAAACCAACCCTGTGTGGAGAGCTTCTCCTGGGTGCCTATGGTTGATATACCATTCTAACTTCTGAAAGTGTCACAGGAAGTAGTAGCAGCCTCCTTCTCAAGGGACCCTTGAAAGCAACTGTTAGGACAAAGTGGTTGCCAAGGCAGTGACCTCATTCCGTTCTTGAAGGAATTGACCTACCTCACTTCTTTGGTGATGGAACTCTCTGAACTTGGAATCCAGGAAGCCAGGCACAAAGAGCCAGTACCCGTCCCATTCCCAGTAGGCTCACTTGTTTGGATTTCTTGGTACCTAATGATTTGAGGATGGCCAAATTCAAGTAGACCTCTGAAAATGGGCCTTTCCTTAGACAGCAGGTAGTGGTCAGCACAGGCTCCTGACAACTTCACAGAGTTGGACAAGGAGAACAGAACTGAGACAGGACAGGCCATTTTGGGGAAACATAGTATGGCCCACCAGTCAGAGGACACTTTGGATAGTCACAGACTTACTTGGGGGAAGGAGGTGACTTTTTGAGTGTGGCTGTGAGTTTGTGGTTTTGTCTCATGTTCTGAGAATAGGTAGGAAAGGCTGTTTGTTTGGTTTGGAGTGGACTGTTTCTGGAAAGTCCTTTGACAAGGTGAGTGTTTCTAGGTCTGTGTATCCCAGTGTGTCTGTGGTTGTAGACATTAGAAAAGAGCATGCATCCATAGATTTGTCCTGTCTAGTAGAAAGCTTTCCAGCATTCATTCTTCCAAATTTATGAATGGACTGTGGCTCGCCTTATAGAAAGGCAACACCTACAACCTTCTTAATTTCCTGTTTTCTTCCTGAATTTTGGCCACTCTCCAGAATAGGCTCATATTTTTGTGTCAAAGATATGTACCACCTCCAAGCTCTGTGACATGGCCATGTACTGGTTAGCTGAAGGGAATGGCGAGCATCTCAGAAAACTCAGATATCAGTGTCACCAGGAAAGTCTCAGTGGAGAAACCATGCTTTGGGCCTTTTGCTAACCTATTGTTCTGTTGTCCTGAATGTCAGGAAGGTCTTTGCCTCAGGCCACCCTTTGTGAAGCCTGAAGAAAACAGTTTTAAAATGGAAATAAATGGGCATCACCTGTGGCTCTTTGCTTAATTACTTTGGAAAGGGATGTGTCTGAATCAGCCTCTTGGCCCTTTGTGAGGCTATGGCTTAGATTCTCAGTGCCTGATGGATCTAAAGAAAGATCCAATGTGTGCATCCAAAACCAAAATGGCAAAAATATCAGTCATTGTGGATGAAGTCTCTCGCCTTCCTCTGTTATGTTCCTGATGTCCATCAAGTGAGAATAGTGATCTTTTGTGTCAAATGAGTTCTTCCAAGCCCTGCAGAGGTGCTTCAGTTTTCTCATGACTCCAAATCACATAAGAAATCTATACCTGACAGTCAGTAGGCATCAAATTGGAGAACCAGAGCAGTATTAAAGGCAGACCTATGTGATCAATTCTGGTTCACTGGAAGGGTGTCCAGGCTACCCTGAGCTTAGGCAAATGAGGGGCAAGGGAGCTTATTTTGGACACTCTCTTGGACTGCGCCATTCACGGAAACCTCCAGCCAGACGTTATGATGAGTGTATATATGGAAAAAGATGAGGGCCTTGGGGGAGTGTTTTGGTTTTAATTGTGGTCATTTGTGTGGCGCTTGGAAGAGATGACTGGGTCCATCTGGGCTTGAACTCTGGTGTGATTCTGCTCAGAGACTAAGTTCTGTAACGGACCTCAGAGAAGTACTTGCTTTTGTGTCTTAATCAGCCTCTTGACCCTGTGTGAGGCTGTGGCCTAGAATATCAGCACCAAATGGATCTAAAAAAGATCCCATGCATGCATCCAAAACCAAAATGGAAAAAGAGCAGTCATTGTGGATGAAGTCTCTGGCCTTCCTTTGTAAAGTTCAGAAAGAATAAAAGAAATTGAAATTGAAACGTAAAGAACCAGGTTTTGTAAAATTTACAAGCTGCACTAAGAACCTGAAATTCCTGAGTCAGTAAAGACAATTCTTTGATGTGTCCATTAGATGTGTGTTGAAATCTTCCCTGACCACCTTGTTACTTTACAACCCCTTCTCAGAAACCGTGCAGCTCAGCACATATACATCTCAGGGCTTCAACCAATCAGTTTAAATGTGTACCCCTTCACAGGGCTGACCAATCACCCCCTGCCCGACCTGTTCCCGCCAATGAATGTGCTAATCATGTTTTGGAGTTGTTATTTGATTTTCCCACGGTACATGATAATTTGCTAAAGGAGGCTATGATGTATGTAAAGTCCCTGCCCTCTCTAAAGAATGTATATAAACTCTGCTCAAGTTGTTCTCGGGGCTCTTTGTTGTTTGCTTTTCTGATGTGAGCTCCGAGCCCCAGCATGCTGGACCCCCAATTAACCCTTTTCTGTTGCATGAGAAAGTCTCTTGGTGGTGTTTTTCTCCGACCTTCGCCCCACGTTTTCATCTGGAGGCCCCAGGTGAGATATTCGGCAGAGGCGGAAGAAAGACCCCAACTGACTTCTCTTAGGGTAAGTAGGGCGCCTGTTTCTTGTTTTGGGTTTCAGGTTAGGGCGTGGCAAAGTGGCTGTGGGTGAGGGCATTAGGTCTCTCCTATGTTGGCTGACAGAAGTATCACAGAGCCAAAGGTCACGTTCCTGGGGGACACTCCAGAGGACTAGGGAAATCAAGGAATAGTAGTTTCCTCAACTGGGTTATATTTTGCTTCAGGATTCGGTTTTCCAGCCCAAAAGGTTTTGCCGGCTACTCAGTTTTGTTCATTGTCCTTAACTCAGGTTGAGTTTACTGTCTGTCTTTATTGTCTAACACATCAGGTTTTGCCAGTTACTCAGTTCTAATCTTTGTCTTGGACTCATGTTAAATGTTTACTGTTTGTCATTGTGTGTGTCGAGTTTGTGTCTTCACTGTCCCTGTTTGAGTAACTTCCATTATGGGACAAAGCACTTCCATGCCTCTGACCCTGACCTTTGATCATTGGACTGATGTCCGCTCAAGGGCCCAGAATTTTTCTTTTTCAGTAAAACGCCAGACCTGGCAGACTCTCTGTGCTTCAGAATGGCCCATCCTGGGAGTTGGATGGCCACCAGAAGGATCCTTCCACTTCCCTCTAATCTGAAAAGTCAGAGATATTGTCTTTTAGCTGGGGCCACGTGGCCACCCAGATCAACAAACATATACCCCTTTCCTCACGATTATATCATTCAAACCTTCCACAACTCCCGCTCTTCCCACCATTCTCCCTGAGTCACAAGTCTGGATACTCTTCCCCCTCCTCATTCTCTACCCTCGCTCCCCAACCCCCAACACGTTCCAGATGATCCTCCTGCCGCTGACCCAGCCTCTCAGCTGCTAGAGGCATTTGGGCCAGACTCAAGCCCTCCAGGGGACTTCCCTGCAGCAGCAGCAGCCCCTCCTCCCCTGGAGGAAGCTGGGCCACCTAAAGGAACCCGGCGGTGATGGATAATAGAAAACTCAGAATCCCCTGTGATGCTCCCTCTCCATCCCTACGGCCCAATGAACCGACCCAACTGGGAACCCAACAACTTTGAAGGTAGGTAGCATCTGTCCACTTATCGCTGGGCTCTAATAGCGGGTCTCCGAGCGACCGCCAGAGGGCCAACTAATTTGGCCAAGGTAAGAGAGATTATCCAAGGGCCTAATGAGTCTCCCTCTATATTTCAGGAGAGAATTATGGAAGCATAAAGGAAATATACTTCTTTTGATCCTCAGGCAGAGGACCAAAAGGCTTCTGTTGCAATGGCCTTTATTGAGCAGGCTGCCCTAGATATTAAGAGAAAGTTACAATGTCTAGATGGATTACAAGATATGACGTTAAGAGATTTAGTCAGAGAAGCTGAGAAAGTATATTATAATAGAGAAATTGAGGAGGAGAAGGAACAGAGGAGAGAGAAGGAAAGGGAACAAAAGAAGGATGAAAGGAGCAAAAGGCAGACTAAAGCATTGGCTAAGGTTTTGTTCACAGCAACAAATACTCCAGAAGGTTAAATGCAGGGAGACAGAAAGGGATACCTGGGCCCACGCCAAAGGCTGCCCCTGGCATCAGATCAATGTGCCTACTGAAAAGAAAAAGGACACTGAGCCAAAGAGTGGCCCAAAAAGGAGGAGCCACACGAGCCCGCCATGCTGACTCTAGAAGAGGACTAAGAAAGTCGGGGCTTGGATCCCCTCCCCGATCTCAGGGTAACATTTGAAGTGGAGGGGATTCCAGTGAACTTTGAAATGGATACAGGAGCAGTATACTCAGCCCTTAAGACCCCACTGGGCCCCCTATCAAATAAATGCTCCTTAGTTCAAGGGGCTAATGGCAGTAGATGTCGGGCTTGGACAAATAAGAGGATTATGAACCTAGTAAATGAAAAAGTCCACACTCTTTCCTAGTAATCCCAGAATGCCCAGCCCCATGGATGAGCAGGGATCTGCTTACCAAACTCTGGGCTAGAATAACCTTTATCCCTGATGGTTCCCAAGTGGAGTTTCTAAAGCCTTCAGTAAAAGCTCCCATAGTCACGGCTTTGACTATGTCCGTAGAAGGTGAACATCACCCTTCGCGTCCCCTAGGACTGATCAACAAAGCAAACTCGCACAGAAATGGATAAAAGAGTATCCTAATGCCTGGGCAGAAACTTCTGGGTTAGGTCTAGCCCTCAAACAACCTCCAATAGTAGTATAATTAAAAGCCTCTGCCTCTCCAATCAGTGTTAAACAATATCCTCTAAGCAAAGAAGCTAAGGATGGGATAAGGCCCCATATTCAGAAATACCTGACTCTTGGGGTCTTAAGGCTCTGCCAATCAGCCTGGAATACCCCGCTGCTACCAGTCAGAAAGCCAGGAACTGGGGACTACCGTCCTGTTCAAGACCTAAGAGAGATCCACAACAGAGTGAAGGACATTCACCCGACAGTACCCAATCCATATAATTTGCTTAGCACTCTGAATCCGGAGCGGGAATGGTAAACTGTGCTGGACTTAAAAGATGCTTACTTCTGCTTGCCCCTACATAAGGACAGTCAGTTGCTGTTTGCTTTCAAGTGGATAAACCCAAAAACTGGAACATCTGGTCAATTAATCGGGACTAGATTCCCACAGGGGTGCAAAATCTCCCTCACTCTCTTTGATGAAGCCCTCCACAGGGACTTCAACGACTTCAGAACTGCCCACCCTGAAGTCACCCTACTCCAAAATGTGGATGATCTGCTACTGGCAGCCGACACCAAGGAGAACTCTGAGTCTGGGACCCAAGCACTATTATACAAGCTTGCTCGGCTTGGCTATAGGGCTTCTGCCAAAAGGCCCACTTTTGTCAGCAAGAAGTAATCTTCCTGGGTTATTCTCTTAGGGGTGGCAAACGATGGCTCACTGAGCCCAGAAAACAAACCGTTGTGCAGATACCTCCCCATTCTAATACGAGAAAACTCAGAGAGTTTTTTGGGACTGCCAGCTTTTGCAGGTTATGGATTCCTGTCTTCGCATCTCTGGCTGAACCTTTATACCCGCTGATAAAGGGGGATGCCCACTTCCAATGTACCCCTGAGCACAAACAAGCTATTGATAATGTCAAAAAAGGGCGCTGCTCTCTGTTTCAGCCTTAGCACTACCAGATGTAGATAAACCCTTCAATGTCTACATAGAAGAAAAGAAAGGAAAAGCATGGGGAGTGCTCACTCAGACTTTGGGACCTTGGAAATGGCCAGTAGCATTCTTATAAAAAAAACTGGACCCAGTGGCTAGCGTGTGGCCCCTTTGCTTAAGAGCTATAGCAGTGGCAGCCCTTCTAATAAAAGATGCTCATGAATGAACGTTGGGACAGAATCTCACCATTATAGTCCCCCATGCCCTGGAGAGCATCATCTGCCAGCCTCCAGAGAGGTGGCTATCAAACTCCAGAATTAAACACTACCAGAGCCTCTTGCTTGACAAAGACAGAAAAATGCCGGGACCCCCTGCTCCACTCAACCCAGCTACACTGCTGCCAGAAGAATCATCAGGACCCGTCGCTCATGAGTGTCAAAACATACTGGCAGAGAAAACCAGTATACGAAAAGACTTGAAGGATCAGCCACTGCCTCACCCTGAAGTAGTATGGTTTACAGACGGCAGCAGCTTCCTCCAAGACGGTAAGCGGCAGGCTGCACAAGCAGTACTTAGCAAAACTAATGTCATCTGGTCCTCTGGTCTCCCAGAAGGGACATCAGTCCAAAAAGCAGAACTGATTGCTCTTACGAAAGCATTGGAACTAGCAACAAGCAAAAGAGCCACCATATACACTGACAGCCGCTATGCATTTGCCACTGCTCATGTGCACAGGGCTATTTACCAGCAAAGAGAATATTAACCTCTTCCAGGAAAGAAATAAAGAATAAAGATGAGATCCTCCACCTTCTCTCAGCAGTGCAGGGCCCTAAAGAACTAGCTATAGGGCACTGTCCAGGGCACCAGAAGGGAAATGTCCCCGTGGTGGTTGGAAACAGAAGGGCAGATGAGGAAGCTTAATTGGCAGCCCTAAACGAAGTGACTCTGTTAACTTTTTCCACACCGGGGGGAACAAAAACCAGGAGACTTGGCAGCTCCGGAACCTTCAGGCAACTTATCATCTGAGGAGACAGATACAGAACTCTGGGACCCTACAGAGCCAAGTTTACAATTTTAAAAAGCCCACCATTATGTCAAAGACTTACACTAGCTCACCCACTTAGACTCAAAGAAGTTGTAGGCACTCTTAAAGGACCGAAGAAAGGACTTATTATTGACTGATTCACAGAGGAAAGAAATAGCTGAGCAGGTGACTAGAGCTTGTCAAGTCTGTCAATTTGTTAATAATTACCCATCCAAGCTTCCTGCAGGGAAGCACTTACGAGGAACCAGACCAGGACAATTCTGGGAAGTGGACTTTACTAAAATTAAGCCAGCAAGTTATGGACTTAAATATCTCCTAGTCTTTGTAGATACTTTTTCAGGATGGGTCGAAGCCTTCCCCATGAAGAAAAAACGGCTCAGATGGTGGTCAAAAAGATCCTAGAAGACATTTTTCCAAGGTTCGGCCTGCCTAAGGTAATAGGGTCCAACAATGGACCGGCATTTGTAGCCCAAGTAAGTCAGGGATTCGCCAGGACCCTGGGGATTAATTGGGAGTTACATTGTGCTTATAGACCCCAGAGCTCAGGACAGGTAGAAAGGATGAAAAGAACCATCAAAGAGACCTTAACGAAATTAAGCCTGAAGACTGGCATAAAATATTGGACTATGCTCTTACCTTATGCACTGTTTCCTGCAAGAAATAACCTCTATGCCTCTTTGTGTAACCTCACCAATTATAAAATTCTCTATGGTGCCCCTCCTCCAGTAAGGGACCTAACCCCAACTCTGAGACTTAATGATTCCTTTCACACACCCTTGCATGACAGACTTAAAGCCCTTGAACAAACTCAGCACCCAGCGATACCTGTGGAAATAGTTGGCCACTGCTTATCAGCCTGAAGACAAGGGAACCCCACATCGTTATCAAGTGGGAGACAGTCTATGTGAGACGGCATCAGGTGTCATCCCTGGAACCCCGCTGGAAAGGACCATACCAGGTGCTTCTTATAACACCTACAGTGGTGAAAGTAGATGGGATCACTTCCTGGATACATGCCTCACATCTCAAGCCTGTGCCCTGTACAGATTCCGGCTGGAAACTGAAACTGACTGGTAACCCTCTCAAGTTGCATGTCTGTCGTGTGGATAGGGCTATGGATTCTTCCCCTGGCCACCAGCATTCCTAATCCCCATCAACCTGTTCATCAACAATGGCAAGTTATAAATCCTACTGGGCAAGAAGTGTGGTCTATTTCACATACAGCCGCCTTATGGACTAGGTGGCCATCTCTCCACCTAGACATTTGTCAGCTTGCCACTGGCCTCTCTGACTGGGATCTCCCTGACATAGAGGACCCCACACATATCCCACTCAAACCCAAACCAGGGCAACATAGACCACCTTATCCCATGAATTATGGATGTCATCGCCCCACGCTCAGGTGTAAACTAGCCAGTCTTGATTTTTATGTGTGCCCAGCTGATTTCCGAAGTTGAAAACAGGCCCAAACCTGTGGAGGAACCATTGACTTTTATTGTAGATCTTGGGGATGTGAACAAACGGGAGTGCATGGTGGAACCCAAACTCTCCAGACAGTATGATTCAGGTAGGACCAAATGACACCTGGATTGATCCCAAGAAATGTGCCGCTAGCCAAGTAGTGTCAAAAACTCGCTGTGGAAAGAATAGTCTATGTTACCCCCTCAATAGAACTTTCACTCCCAAAGGAAGGGGCTACCTCAGAACAACATGGCCTATGGGAAATACTTGGGGAATGCGATTTTATATTTATTGCCCCGGTTATGACTTTGGTCTCTGGTTCACCATCCGGCTTAAAAAGAAAGAAAATCCCACAGCAATAGGGCCCAATCCCCTCAAGCCAGGAATTAAGCCTCCGAAACCTCCCATGCCTAGATCTACCAGAACCCCTCTACCATCTCATACTTCCTGGTTTCTGTCTTTGCCTACTTTCCCAGTCCAGAATACCACTGACTCCTCCCCCTGGGAACTAATTAAAGGAACCATTATGGTACTGAACTCCACACAATTAGAACTCCTTGCATTTCAGCCCACGTATTAGATAGCTCTGTAAATTATTGTGTAATGGTGCAGATACTCCCCAGGGTGCTCTATGATGATGCAGAATAATTTGAAGGTTTACTAGGGGGACAAACAACCTGATTTCACCGGGAGCCAGTGTCTCTTACTCTAGCCATCCTACTGGGGATCGGAGTTGCTGCAGGAGTGGGTACGGGAACAGCTGCTATGATCCGTGGGTGACAACAAATGGCCCGATTAGAAACAGCAATAGATCAAGACTTGAAAACGTTAGAGACCTCCATGACAGTTTTGCAGGAATCCTTAACCTATCTCTCTGAAGTTGTTTTACAGAACAGGCAAGGATTATACCTCCTCTTCATGAGGGAGGGGGGCATCTGTGCTGCACTGAGAGAAGAATGTTGTTTTTATGCTGACCATAGTGGAGTTTTAAAGAATCCATGAGTAAATTGAGAAAATGCCTTGAAGAGCGCCAGAGAGAAAGGAAGATTCAACAAGGGTGTTTTGAGTCATGGTTTACCCTGTCCCCCTGGTTAACTAAACTTTTATCAGACTTAGCTGGACCCCTGATCATCCTTCTGGTGTTACTAACTGTGGGACCTTGTTTGCTAAACCGCATAGTTTCCTTTCTCCAGGTTCAGATTGGGCAGGAAAAAACTCATGGTAATCAGATAAAAATACTAACCACTGGCAGAAATAGAATCTGAGAACCCGCAATAATTATGATTCATTACTTTTAAGATTAAAAGTAGTCAGAAAAAGGAGTGGAAAATGAAAGAATAAAAGAAATTTAAATTGAAAGGTAAAGAACCAGGTTTTGTAAAGTTTCCAAGCTGCACTCAGAACCTGAAATTCCTGTGGCAGTTAAGACAATTCCCAGAACTGTCCATTAGATGTGTGTTGAAATCTTCCCTGACCACCTAGTAGCTAAACAACCCCTTCCCAGAAACCCTGCAGCTCAGCACGTATACATCTCAGGGCTTCAACCAACCAGTTTAAATGTATACCCCTTCTCAGGGCTCACCAATCACCCCCTGCCCAACCTGTTCCCGCCAATGGATGTGCTAATCTTGTTTTAGAGTTGCTATTTGATTTTCCTGCGGTGTCTGATGATTTCCTAAAGGAGGCTATGATGTATGTAAAGTCCCTGCCCTCTCTAAAGAATGTATATAAACTCTGCTCACGTTGTTCTCGGGGCTCTTTTTTCTTTCCTCCTCTGGAGTGAGCTCTGAGCCTCAGATGCTGGACCCCCAATAAACCATTTCTTTTGGCATGAGACAGTTTCTTGTTGGTCTTTTCCTCCAACGTTCGATGACCTTTTCAGTTCCTGACTACCTTCAAGTGAGAATAGCGATCCTTTGATCGCTATGAGTTCTTCAAAAACCTGAAGAGGCTAGCCCGTAGGTGCTTGGGTTTTCTCATGACTCCAAATCACATTAAGAATATATACCTGACAGTCAGTAGGCCTCAAATTGGAGAAGAAGAGCAGTATTAGCAGAAGGGCTATTTGATCATTCCTGCTTCAAAGGATGGGTGTCCAGGCCACCCAATGCCCTTATGGACTTCAAATCTTACATAGATTTCTGTTTTAATACTTATATTTCACCTGAATATTCATGTAAATATCACAGGTTTCCAATACCATTATTTATCCTGCAAAATGATTCCTAATCGAAATCGAACCTGTTATTAACCTTAACCATACACTCTTCCCTCAATCTAACTTTACAGAAGAACAGGGAAATTGTTGATCTTACAATACAGGAATGTAGGCGATCTTCCACCTGCTGAGAACCTCAAAGTTCCATGCAGAAATCATCCCTGAAGAAGATGTATGCACCTATGAAGCATGTGAGAGAGCAAAAGTCAACTTCCATGTCAAACAACCTGGTCAGGATGAAGGAATGTGACTGAATCAGCCTCTCTCTTCTTAATGTAGATTAAATGGACTAAACCAGGCCTGTGTGGAGAGCTATTCCCGGGTGCCTGTGGTTGATATACCATTCTAACTTTTGTAAGTGTCACAGGAAGTAGGGGCAGACTCCATCTCATGGGACCCTTGGAAGCAACTGTTAGTACAAAGTGGTTGCCAAGGCAGTGACCTCATTCAGTTCCTGAAGGAAGTCACCTACCACACTTCCTTGGTGATTGACTGCCAGGCACCCAGAGATGTCCCAGTCCCAGTCCCAGTGGTCTCAATTGTTTGGATTTATCAAGGACAGAGTCAGTCTTTCTTGGTACCTACTTACGTGATGATGGCCAAATGCCAGGAGAGGTCTGAATAGAAGCCTTTTCTGAGAAAGCAGGTAGTGGCTCAACCATGGTACCTGACAACTTCAAAGAGTTGGCAAAGAAGACCAGATCTGAGACAGAACAGGCCATTTCGGGAAACATAGTATGGCCCACTAGTCAGAGGACACTGAGGATAGTCACAGACATACTTGGGGGAAGGAGGTGCTGTTGTGAGTGTCCCTGTGAGTTTGTTGTTTAGTCTCATGTTCTGAGAATAAGTCGGTTTGTTTGTTTGGAGTGGAATGTTTCTAGAAATTTGTTTGACAACATGAGTGTTTCTATGTCTGTGTATCCCAGTGTATCCATGGTTATAGACATTTGAAAAGACAATGCATCAATGGTTGTGTCCTGTCTAGTAGAAAGCTTCCCAGCATTCATCCTGCCCAATTTAAGAATGGGGAGTGGCTTGCCTTATGGATGGGCAACACCCACTACCTTCCTAAGTTCCTCTATTCTTCTTGAATACGGGCCACTCTCCAGAATAGCCTCATGGTTTTGTTTCCAAGATATGCACCACCTCCAAGCTCTCTGACATGGGCATGTACTTAATAGCTGAAGGGAATGGGAACATCTCAAAAACTCAGAATTCTGTGTGACCAGTAAAGTCTCAGTGGAGAAACACTGCTTTGGGCTTTTTGCTTACCTACTGTTCTGTTGTCCTGAATGTCAGGAAGGTCTTTGCCTCAGGCCACACATTTGTGAAGCCTGAAGAAAACAGTTTACAAATGGAAATGAATGGGCATCACCTGTGGCTCTTTGCTTAATTGCTTTGGAAAGGGATGTGGCTGAATCAGCCTCTTGGCCCTTTGTGAGGCAGTGGCTTTGATTGTCAGCATCTGATGCATCTAAAGAAAGTTTCCAAGTGTGCATTCAAAACCAAAATGGCCAAAAGAGCAGTCTTTGTGGATGAAGTGTCTCGCCATCCTTTGTAACCTTCCTGACCCCCATCAAGTGAAAATAGGGATCCTTTGCGTCAAATGAGTTCTTCAAAGCCCTGCAGAGGCTAGCCAATAGGTGCTTGAGTTTTCTCATGACACAAATTCTCATGAAGAATCTATACCAGACAGTCAGTAGGCCTCAAATTGGAGAAGCGGAGCAGTTATAGAGAAGGACTAATTGATCACTCTTTGTTCACAGGAAGGGTGTCCAGGCCACCCTGACTTTAGGCAAATGAGGCACAAGTGTGCTTATTTTGGACAGTGTCTTGGGCTGCGCCCCTCATTGAAACCTCCAGCCAGAGGTTATGATGAGTGTATATGTGAAAGAAAATGAGGGCCATGTGGGAGTGTTTCGGTTTTAATTGTGGTCAGCTGTGTGGTGGTTGGTAAAGATGCCTGGGTCCACCTGAGCTTGAACTATGGTGTGATTTTCCATAGAGACTGAGTAATGGAACTGACCTCAGAGAAGAATTGCCATGAATTGTGTTGGGATTTTAGGTGGCCATGCATGAGATTCACCCCTGAAAACTGAGATATAGAAAAGGGTGGCTTTCCAAAGAGTACTGTCAAACTCAGCCTGGATATCACATAATTTTATTCTGAAAGACTTGGCAGCCATAGTTGAGAGTCAAAACATACATGGACCTCACATTGGAGACCTCAATGGGCCTGGCTTCATGTGTCCTTTGGCCCCTCTTTGGGAAGCCTTGCCTCTGAGAGTTCACCAGAGCTTTTCTTGAAATGTGCTTCCTCAAAATTTAATGGTTCCTGAATGAATTGAAACCCACAGTTTCTCCAAATTCATCCTTGAAAAATGGCTAGATAAATACCATGAAATTTTTGAAATTCCCATTACCAGGTGGCCCTGGAGAATCTTTGGATGTCCTGTTGCTGTTTATGAGGATACCAGACAGTGCCTTCATTGACTGGGTTTCATGAAAATGGTGTATAACAGAGATACCAGTATGTTGGAGCCTGCTGAGTAGTGGGCCCAGAGCTGTGATGTGCAGGTGTGTGATAAAGCATCTCTGGTCAAGCCATGTGGATCTGTCATTGACTTCCAAATGGCTTGTGGCTGACATGGTGCAGACAGGAATCACGTGTATGTCTGAATCCTCTCCATAAAAGGCATCTTGTTAGATGGAGATGTTTCAGGGCAATGTTCAGAATCAGGTTGCTATAGTTAAGGGGGCAAGCTATGTGGAATAGAAGCCTGGTTGGTGCATTCTCCTTCAGACCCTGACCCACCACACGTGACAGGACTCCCTCCAGCACTGTGTCCCAGTTGAACTCCTTGTATTTCTTGAAGCAAATACCAAACTCCCAGTGCAGCAGCAAGAAACACCATGAAAAGTGGAGGATGACCAAATGGCTTTACAGTCCACATGCGGAGACACTTAGCTTTCAGTGGCCACAGTTTACCTACAAAGAGAGAAGTCAGCACTGCTGCCTCATGTTATTTGGAAAATAATAAACAATGTCCTCCAGGTCACATAGATGCAGACCAGCTTTGATGGTCTCATTAGAATGGAAGCTAAAGCTCCTGACAACAACATATATGTCAAGTGCCCATCCTCAGAGGCAGTTTCTCAAGTAGTCTTTAGGCGGGCAGAGCTCCTTGTTGGTGGAGTGTTTACCTTTTAGACCAGTACACAAGAAAAGACCACTGACTCCAATTAAAATCAAATTAAAGCAAACTTATTATTTCCACCGCCCAGGCTGTGTCTCCCTCCCAAAATGGCGGGAACAAGAGAGCAACCCCACCTTTCCTACAGAATGGCTTTATAGCGCAGAATGTTACACAAAAGGGTGGTTACAGATAACAGAACTCTGACAAGCATCACACTAATGATAGTTTACATTTTTTTTTTGGCTGGCCCCAACATCAGAATTTATGAGGACCATTAGAGCCTCAGAGAGTGTCATCTGGCCAGGGAAGGCCAATATTTATGAGGTGTAAATAAAGTTTCAGAGAAGGCTGTTATCTGGTCAGAGAGCCAGGCATGGGTGAGTTCAAGGCATGAGCAGGCATTCAAAGCAGGTTCAGAATTTGCTGTAATTTATAGTTAAGCCAAAATTATCTTTTCATGGCTTTGTGGCAAGATGCCTCCCAATTTAAATAAAAGATCAGGTTGGGTCTATCATTCCCCCATTTTCTAATGTGTCCCTTTCAAATCTTTGATAGGGTAGGGGAAGAGCACTGAGGGAAATTTAATCCCTCAGGTAACAGTCTCCCTATTTTTGAACTCACCCAAAACCGGTCTCCCTGATTTTATCTGACTTAATTAATTACTTATATTGGTAGTCTATTTAATTTTGGCTCTACTGTTGGCAGAAGAGAGGCGTCACTCATTTTGGCTTTTTCTGAGCGAAGAGAGGGTGACGTGATGGGGCATGGCCTGAGAGACATGAGTTGCCTTTTAGAAGTCAGTTCGGTTTGAAGTCTGTTTGGGGAAGTACAGGTTGTAACGTCATCTGGTGACGGGTTCTTCTATGAGAGAAACAAAATACATGAGTACTGAATAAATGTTGCAGCAGCTGGAACATGTCACTGTATAGAAGTTCCCTCACCAGTCTTAAATATTCCCAGTTATCAGGACTGTCAACTTAATATTTAACATTTAGGGTTACAGTTGTCCCTCCCCATAAGATACAGTTTAATAATTTAATATCATCTGATCTTGCAAAATCCTTTTACTAGTATGACCTCTGTGTCTAATAGAGAAACCCTTAATTCTGTTACTCAAGGCTGGATAATTGTACTAGCAAACACCAAGGTTACCTGTGTAGGTTAGGAATATCTGTAGGCCTTAAACTAAAAACTTCTGCCTCTGGCAGCTCCTCTTGATAGTCTCTTTTTATAGTTATCAGGCATTCCTGTCTGAGAACCCTTCTTTGTAGCCTCCAGTCTTATTTATTTTGGGAGGCTAGCATAAAGTGTATACCTTAAAATATTATTATTACTATTATTATTTAAAATGCCCAGGAATGGCTGTATTTTGGGTTTAACTGTCTTTGCTAAATGTTTAAGATGAAGCAGTCAAACTGACTTTTGTTTCTATCTGTTGTGAACAGTCAGCTGATCTTTTACGGGAGTCATTCCTGGGGAAACTTGAGAGCAGCTTCTCAGTTCTGCTAGTGCCATTTTCGCTAGGTGTGTCCAGGTCTTGCTTGACCATGTGGCTTCCCTCGGAAGCATCAGGGATGTCTCCCTTCTCTGATGACTGTCTTCTTCATAGAAAATGCACTGATTGGCTTTCAGTTCTCCAGTGGTCTCATTAATGTCCTTAATCAGGAGGTTATGTGGTTCACAGTTGCAAAGCTCTTTAGAGAAGTCCCCTGTTCCCTGGATACAGACTGACTCAGAGGGCAAGAATCAAATATTGGTTTTCTTGGCCCTTTTCATTTAACTTTAATTTTAAATCCTAATCTTAAACATCCAGCAAATAAATTTTAGCAGCCTTATATTAAGAGTACTGGGCTTTAATGTCTGTAATTTAAAATTATTTATCTTTTTATTAATTGGGATCTGTATTTTTCTGTCTGTCTTTTGGTGATGACTTATTATCTTTAATTAACCCATGTTGTGTTCTTAAAGCAACACTTCTGTAAAACACTAACAGGGAATCTTTAGATCACTTATAAGAAAATTACAAAATAAAATTAACAAGAGTAAATATACTTAGTTCGTGTAATAGCTACCCTGAATTTTTAGGCTGAGTTATTTATTATATTTCTTGTTTGAGATCCTAGTAATCTTGATAGGAAAAAAAAGAACTTTTGAACATAACTTTAAATGAAATAACATCTGACCCACTGCTTTCGTAGTCATTCTCACATGTAGTAAGTTGGTACACAGAGCCTTATCTCAAGTAAGGCAGGGCTCTTTATAAATCTTAAGTGTTTTAGTTCTAAAGATGATCTTTGTTTTTAAATATCAGTTTACAAAGTTAACATTAATTGTTTGAGGTCTCATAAACATTAGCTAACACTATATAATATAACATTTAAAACATGAATAAAATAAACGCTGAAAGTTTTATCCTTTTCATAGCTAAGGCTCTCATTAACATAAAAAATACATTTAAATTGTTCCCCAATGTAAAAAAGTAACATAAAATTTACATATCTTATTGATAAAAGGTAAATAAATCCCCAATATATTTTTTCTTACCATACAACTTCAGAACACCAGCTTAACATAATGCTCTTTTAAAGTTTCTACCTTAGAGACTTGTATTCCTGGAAGATATGAGCACATTAATAGCATCACAATTGCATTGATGTTTCTACATTGACCAAGTTTAGCTTTTAAAGAAATGGCAGTACAGTGCTCTAAAATAACAGATCGTATTTAATCAGTTGTTTAATTTTTATGGTTGCTTGCTCTAGAAAAATAAAACTTAATAAACACAATGTTATGGGTAAACTTATGTTTTAAGAAATTTTTGTCTCTTTAACACATGACTGATTTTTACAATCTTATACAGACTTTAGAACAAACTTATACAGACCTTAGTAAATCAATCAGATATCTAACAAGAGTACTCATGAATGAGTAATCCCATATCAAATTTAATTTACTTATTTATCAAAATATTAGACAAAAGTATTGAACAGTGTAGATCATTTTTTTTGTTGAAGGAAAAGTCCTAGAAACAAGGCATATTAGACCTTTTGTCGACATTAATATTTTATTAGATTTTTGAACACCTAGAAAAACATGTAAGCTTAAATTTAAAGACATTTATTTTTATCTGTTTATCCAATTTAAAGTGAACCATTTAAATCACGTGAATCAAAGATCTTTGGATCCGCTTTTTAAAATTTGTTTTTGTGAGTGCTCCTTTTTTTATGAGCGCTCCTATGTATGTTAATTTGTATATAATATACATGATATACGGACATATGTATATATACACATACAACACATAACAAGAGTGTGCACACATAATTATAGTAAAGGCCTTGTAGCTTTTCGCAGGTGAAATCTCCATTGCAATGTTTCAAAAACTCCACTGTTGGTGAAAGATAGAACTGATCAGAAAAACATTAACCTAGGTCTGTAGGATCAAAATCATGAGTTAAAAAAATACAGAATCTAAGGAAAAAAATAAGAGTCCTAGAAAAAGTGACTGGGCAGTTATTAGTAAATACCATACAATGTAATTTTTTCTCCCCCCCCCCTTAGGCCTCAGATCAGTCTCCTACTGAGCTAGTAGGCTTCTTTCATTTGCATTTCAACATAAGGCCTGGCTGAGGTCTGGAAGGAGCAGGGAAAAACTGCTATTCTGAGCAGACACCTCAGGCTTAAGGCATTTTAACCATAATTTTCAGGTTTGGATGTTGAAAATTATGGTACAATTTTAAGTTACAATTCACAAAATTTTATATCTTTATATCTTGTTCTGTCAACAGATACCATACTATGATTTACTATCCTTTTCCAAATTAATGCACTGGTACACATTGTGATATTTTCCCAGTCTACCCAATTCAAAACTGGTGAAAAATAAGATTGAATGTTTGGGAAGTTACTTGCCAACTTGGAAATAGAGTTCTTTAGTTTTCTATCCTAAGTATTTAAGTTCTCTGGCATGAATTATCTAAAATCATAAACTAAACAATTATCTGAACCCGACTTTTAACTGCAAGATTGTACAATGCTTCAAAAACCCATTCAGATACCAGATTGTTACAATAAAACGTCATCATTTAGACACACATTGAGCTAAGATCATTCCCAAGAAACAATTAATAATATGAACACATTATTGCACATGTCCTTAAGGGCCAGAAACAAAGACACAAGACAGACAGAAAGGAGCTCCAGACTATGGCTGACAGACAGAAGCCTTTAAAACATAACAGATAAGATAAAAAACTCCTACACCTGTAGCACGATAGATGTCCCCACAAGGGGATCAGATCTTTTCACAGAGGAGCAACCTGAAATGTGAAATCAAGGGTCTCCATGGTGACTTTACTGCATTTAGTGTCCCCTTTTTCTTATTCTCTTTTTTAATAAGACAGAGGTGGCATAATTCTTACAGTGCAGGGAAGGAAGGAGGGAATTCTCTGAAGCAACAGGGCTTTGGCAGCTGCTGGGAGTCCCTCAGTTCCTCCTTTTACTTACAGGATTAGCTCCTCTGGTTCAGTTCCACCCCGAGCATGCTCCATCTCCTAATATTTCAGTAGTTAGCTCTCAAAAAGTCGCGGGGTTGGGGGGAGGGTATCAAAATTTGTAACTTAAATTTTGGTTTCTGACGTTGAAGCCAATTAATACCAATTTAATAATGAGGACAGCATTTGAGAAAAAGAAAAAGGGAGGTTTACTGCTTTGCTAACAAAGGAGAAACACAGGGGACTCTGCCCAAAGGTTGTGACTCTCTTGATCTGGAGGGACAAGAGGTTTTAAAGGAGTTTCACTTTTTCACCTAAGAGATACTCAGTTCTTAGGTCACCAGCAGGCATTGCCCTCTGCAGTGGGTGTGCTCCAGGCAACCAGCTAGGGGCTTCTCTCATCCTGCTTAACAAAGGGGGGTAAAGTTCATCACAGTTCCTTAAAACACAGTCCAAAGGGGTGTCAGGCTTACTTGCTTTATTACCCATTTTCACGTCCAATATCATTAAGTTTTTACCACAGAAATCACACAAGAAAACGCACAAAAACAAACAAACCAAAAACATACAGAACACAGAAAAAAACACAAAGAAACAGAAAACCGGTGAAGAAACAGAAAAACAGAGGAGCAATACAATGTCTTGCTAAAGCTCTGGGGAAGGAGCTCCTGTGTGTCTGTTGGCACCTCTCTACCCTTTCAGAGGAATTCCCTACAGAACAGAACAGAGGACAGAATGATTCTTGTTACTGTCCTGGACAGGAGTATATGTGAGCCTCCCCATGCCACCTCTCTGTCATCAGAAGAGATCTCCCTTAACCGGATATCAGATGTTATAAAGATGCCACTTACCTATGGAGGCCTCCTCCACCAGGTGCTTGCTAATAGTTATAGTGCGATGGTTCACTTCAGTGCTCCCCGGACTGAAGGCTCACTCCAAGGCCTTTGAACTTGGCTCTCCAGCCAGGAGCCCTGGTGGAAAGGCCAGCTTCAGAATTTACAGGAGTCTGGTCTTGTGATCTGGTCGGGTCATCTCACTGGGTCATCAACTCTAAAATATTAGACCAGGATGCAAGAAAATACCACTGACTCCAATTAAAATCAAATTAAGGCAAGCTTATTATTTCATCCGGGTGGGCTGCCTCTCCCTCTCAAACAGCGGAAACAAGACAACATCCCCACCTTTCCTACAGCCCAGCTTTATACCCCAGAAAGTTACACAAAAGGGGAGTTACAGAAAACAGAACTTTGACAAGCATCACACTAATTGTAGTTTACATTTTTTATTTGCTGGCCCAGCATCAAAAATTATGAGGACCATTAGAGCCTAGAGAGGGTCTTTGTCTGGCCAGGGAAGGCCAATATTTATGAGGTGTCACTAAAGTTTCAGAGAGGGCTGAAATCTGGTCAGAAAGCCAGATATGGGTGAGTTCAAGGCATGGACAGTAATTCCAAGTAGGTTCGGAATTTGCGCTAATTAATAGTAAAGAAAAAATTATCTTTTCATGGCTGTGTGGCAAGATGACTCCCAATTTTATTGAAAGATCAGGTTGGGAGATCAACCCTGTCCTTTACTTTTGGAAACTCCTCTACCACATCCAAGTTTGTGAACTCCTGAGCATTTTCTATCCCACATATGTATTCACAGATTTTTAACTCTACCCCTCTAATTGTGTCTTACTTGGGGCGAAGGTAATGTCAAGGCATTGTTCTGGATGAGAGTGGGAAGATTATTGTATACCACATATATGCATACTAATTGGATTCATTTTCCAATTTTCCATTCAAAATACTATATCCCTCACAATAACCCATACCCTATGACACTCTAACTACTAATACTCATATGATGGAGAAAAATAACCGAAACAAAATTGAAATACAAGCAGTTCAGAGGAGGCATGGTGTATATTGGACTTGCCTTTTGCAAGATAAATGGTAGGTGTTATTAATCTAGTCAATTTTTAATTGAAATAGTTCTCCATGAGTTTTTAAAGTTAAAAAATATGTGTATTCCTGTCTCCCTTTCCCTGTAGCCTATTCAGCACATGTATTTTTATATGCACATATAGAATCCTACGTGATATCACAAGTACATTTTTGTGAGGTGCCTGACTTGGCAGTTACAAATTGTGAGAAGAGATCACTCTTCCTAAAAGCTGTTGGAACTGAAATTTCAAGCTATAGGTGAGCTTCCTAGTAGAACAACATTATACATAAATCCATGTTCAGTGAAATGAATGTTTTTGGATCTGTGGATGATATATATTTCATGGTGAATTTCGTTTGGCATATATATTGGTATGTTTATTGTCTGTGGTTGTTTGTGTGTGTGTGTGTGTGTGTGTGTGTGTGTTTGTGTGTGTATATATATATATACACACACACTCTCCAGAATTTTCAAAATATGAAATGTATTTGTCTTATATACACTCCCTAAATTCATTCATGTTCATGTATGTTGATTAATAATCAACTTTTCACAACTTTATTCTCAGAAATATTCATCCACCTGAAATATATATTTGTTTCCTAGTACTGAAAACTAACTTCAGTGAAAGTTGCATACAAATCCTAATATTTCTACAGTTACTGACCCAGTTTAACATCAATGCAAGTAGATTTCTATGGGACATGATGCATCTTTTGACGTTAATTTTTATTCAACAGTGGTACCTTACTATTTCTTCAGTTTTTGCACATCATAGGATATATATTTCATCCACTAGTTAGCAAATTTATAGGCATTTGTTTCACTTTTAATCACTCTCTTCTCCAGAACACATGTATTTCTCTATGTTTCTTGACAGGTCTTTTAATGAGACTTCTTTCCAAATACATTATAATCGATTTCCATAATCATTTTGAAACAAATCTCACACACCCTTCATGATAAACCATAACCCTAAGATGACCATTAGATATATAACTGGTTGGAATGAATGATTGTATATCAATATAACATTTCTTATATATTTTCAGATATCCATTCAATCCATTATTTAAAGTGGATCCAGTTATATTGTTTTTTCACAGAATGGTGTATTCTTGCATTATCTCTATATTCATAGACACAGGGTACACCTATTTGTACCCCCATACTAATTTATACGTCTTCAAAATATTGCTCCCAGAAATGGTGGAAGAAATACTCATGTCACCAGATCTGCATATACATTTGATCACAGAAATATTCTGGACACAAAAAGCAAAGGTCACATGTACAATTGTATCAAAGCCTAAATGGGAAGTGAACATGGATTACTAAAATCATCCATGTCCATGTTGCCTAATGTTCTCAAATGTCAATTCTATTTGTGACTACATATTTGTTTCTTCCTAAGATTATAAATTCAAGCTCCAGCCTGTTCAAAATGTGTAATCCTATCACTCACTTTATACTTTACTTGATTTCCTAATGTCTCTATTGATATCTGCTTTCATACATGTTTTCCCCAGTTCATCATTGCGACTGACTCTTCACATGTGTTGACATTCACCTTCACTCTCTACCAGAAACCCTATTGTTAAGAACTTTTGGTCCAAATCCTATACTCACTCTTCTTCTAAGCCTACCGAATACCTTCCAAATCCTATCGACTATTGCTTTTTGACTGGATGTTCTGTTCAACATTCAATCATCCAAGTTACAAGGTCCTATGCCATTGTATATTGATTTATCTGAGACAACTGTGCAGGACATAATTCAAAGCTAAGTATCCCACTCAAGGGCCCAATGCCCTTCTGGGCTTCAAATCTTACCAAATTTCTGCTTTCATAGTTATATTTCACCTATATACTCTTGTAAATATCGCAGGTTGCCAATACCATTATTCATCCCGCAGAATGATTCCTAACCCAAATCGATGCTATTATTGAACCTAACCATACACTCTTCCCTTAATATAACTTACAGAAGAGCAGGGACAGAGTTGGTCTTACAATATAGGAACGTAGCTGATCTTTCACCTGTTGAGAAACTCAACGATCCATGAAGAAATGATCCTTGGAGAAGATGTAGGCAGCTATGTAGGACCTGAGAGAGCAATAGTCATCTTCCACGGCAAACAAACAGGTGAGGATAAATTGATGTGTCTGAATCAGTCTCTATCTTCTTATTGTAGAGAAGATGGACCAAACAAGGCCTGTGTGGAGAGCAGTTCCCGGGTGCCTATGGTCGATATACAATTCTAACTTCTGAATGTGTCACAGGATGTAGGGGTAACCTCCATCTCATGGGAACCTTCAAAGCATCTGTTAGGACAAAGTGGTTACCAAGGCAGTGACCTCATTCAGTTCCTGAAGGAATTGACCTACCTCACTTCTTTGTTGATGCAATTCGCTGAACTCAGGATTCAGGAAGCCAAGCACCCAGGGCCAGTCCCAGTCCCAGTCCCATTGGGTTCACTTGTTTGGATTTACCAAGGACAGAGTCAGTCTTTCTTGGTAAAAACTGATCTGTGGATGGCTAAATGCCAGGAAAGCTCTGAAGAGGGGCCTTCCTGAGAAAGCAGGTAGTGACTCCCTGATGGCTCCTGACAACTTTACTAAGTTCGTAATGAAGACCAGATCTGAGACAGGATAGGCCATTTCGTGGGAACATAGTATGGCCAATCAGTCTGAGGACACTCTGGATAGTCACAGACCTACTTGGGTAAAGGAGGTGCCTTTGTGGGTGTGGATGTGAGTTTGGTTTTGTCTCATGTTATGAGAATAGGTAGAAAAGGCAGTTTGTTTGGTTTGGAGTGGACTATTTTTAATAAGTCATTTGACATGGCGAGTGTTTCTTTGTTTGTGTATCTCACTGTATCCGTGGTTGTAGACCTTTGAAAAGCGAATGCATCAATGGTTGTGTCCTGTCTAATATAAAGTGTCCCAGCGTTCATCCTGCCCAATTTAAGAATGGAGAGTGGCTTGCCTTATGGATGGGCAATACCTACTATCTTCTTAAGTTCCTGTTTCTTCGTGAATTCTGGCCACTCTCCTGAATAGGCTCATGGTTTTGTGTCCAACATATGTACCACCACAAGGCTCTGTGACATGGCCATGTACTGATAGCTGAAGGGAATGGGAGCATCTCAGAAAACTCAGATATCAGTGTGACCAGGAAAGTCTTAGTGGAGAAACCCTGCTTTGGGCCATTTGCTTACTTATGTTTCTATTACCCTGAATGTCAAGAAGGTCTTTACCTCAGGCCACCCCTTTGTGAAGCCTGAAGAAAACTGTTTTCATATGGAAATGAATGGGCATCACCTGTGGCTCTTTGCTTAATTGCTTTGGAATGGGATGTGCTTGAATCAGCCTCTTGTTTTTGTGTGAGGTTGTGGCTTAAATTCTCAGCACCTGATAGATCTAAATAAAGATCCCATGTGCTTCCAAAACCAAAATGGCCAAAAGAGCAGTCATTGTGGTTGAATTTTTTTGCCTTCTTAGGTTGGGTTCCTGACCTACATCAAGTGAGAATAGGGATCCTTTGGGTCAAAGGCGTTCTTCAAATCCCTGCAGAGGCTATTTCATAGGTGCTTGGGTTTTCTCATGACTCCAAATCACATAAAGAATCTATACCTGACAGCTAGTAGGCCTCAAATTGGAGAAGCGGAACAATTTACCAGCAGGAATATTTGATCACTCCTGGTTCAAAGGAAGAGTACCCAGGCCACCATGATTTTAGACAAATGAGGGGCAAGTGAGCTTATTTTGGACACTTTCTTGGCCTTGCCTCTCATAGAAACCTCCAGCCACAGGGTATGATGAGTGTCTATATGGAAGAAGATGAGTGTCATGTGGGAGTGTTTTGGATTTAAGTGAAGAAAGAGAGAACTCAAATTACTGACATATGGGATCGAAATGGCAATATCACAACAGATGCTACAGAAATACAGAAGACAATTAGAAATTATTTTGAAAACCTATATTCCAATAAAATAGAAAATAGTGAAGACATTGATAAATTTCTTAAGTCATATGATTTTCACAGACTGAGTCAGGAGGATACACACAATTGAAACAGACCAATATCAATGGATAAAATAGAAAAAGCAATCAAAAGACTACCAACCAAGAAAAGCCCAGGTTCAGATGGGTATACAGCGGAGTTTTACAAGCCCTTTAAAAAAGAATTAATACCAATAATTTTCAAGATATTTCAGGAAATAGAAAAAGAGGGAGCTCTGCCAAATTCATTCTATGAGGCCAACATCACTCTGATTCCGAAACCAGACAAAGACACCTCAAAGAATGAAAACTACAGACCAATATCTCTGATGAACCTAGATGCAAAAAACCTCAATTAAATTCTGGCGAATTGGATACAAAGGCACATCAAAAAAATTGTGCATCATCATCAGGTAGGATTCATCCCTGAGATGCAAGGACGGTTCAAAATATGGAAATCAATAAATGTTATTCACAACATAAATATACTTAAAGATAAGAACCATATGATCATCTCGATAGATGCAGAAAAATCATTCGACAAAGTAGAGCATCTCTTTATGTTCAAAACATTAGAAAAACTAGGGATAAGAGGAACTTACCTCGACACTGTAAAAGCTATCTATGCTAACCCTCAGGCTAGCATCCTTCTGAATGGAGAAAAATTGAAGGCATTCCCTCTAAAATCTGGAACAAGACAGGGATGTCCTCTATCACCACTTCTATTCAATATAATTTTCGAAACACTGGCCAGAGTAATTAGACAGACGAAAGAAACTAAAGGCATAAAAATAGGAAAAGAAGAACTTAAAATATCACTATTTGTAGATGACATGATTCTATATATAGAAAACCCAAAAGGGTCTACAAAAAAAGTACTAGAACTAATAAATGAATTCAGCAATGTGGCAGGATATAAAATCAACATGCATAAATCAAAAGCATTTCTGTATATCAGCGACAAAACTTCTGAAACAGAAATGAGGAAAAACACTCCATTCACATATCCTCAAAAAAAAAAATACTTGGGAATCAACCTAACAAAAGAGGTGAAAGATTTATACAATGCAAACTACAGAACCGTAAAAAGAGAAGTAGAATAAGATCTTAGAAGATGGGAAAATATACCCTGTTCATGCATAGGCAGAACTAACATCATCAAAATGGTGATATTTCCAAAAGTTCTCTATAGGTTTAACGCAAGGCCAATCAAAATCCCAACGGCATTTCTTGTAGAAATAGAGAAAGCAATCATGAAATTCATATGGAAAAATAAAAGACCCAGAATAGCAAAAGCATTTCTAAGCAGGAAGTGTGAATCAGGCGGTATAGCGATACCAGATTTCAAACTATATTACAGAGCAATAGTAAAAAAAAAAAAACAGCATGGTACTGGTACCAAAACAGGCAGGTGGACCAATGGTACAGAATGGAGGACACAGAGACTAATCTAAAAAGCTACAACTGTCTTATATTTGATAAAGGAGCTAAAAGCATGCAATGGAGGAAGGATAGCATCTTCAACAAATGGTGC
Organism: Callospermophilus lateralis; assembly: GCF_048772815.1. NCBI lineage: Eukaryota > Metazoa > Chordata > Mammalia > Rodentia > Sciuridae > Callospermophilus > Callospermophilus lateralis. Next base: position 473,880 of record NW_027513519.1, on the reverse strand, counting down.
TGGGATAACTGGAAATCCATACGTAACAAAATGAAACTGAATCCCTTTCTCTCGCCATGCACAAAAGTTATATCAAAATGGATCAAGGAGCTTTATATCAAATCAGAGACATGGCGTCTGATAGAGGAAAAATTGGCTACGATCTACATACTGTGGTGTCGGGCTCCAAATTCCTCAAAAGGACACCGATAGCACAAGAGTTAATAACTAGAATCAACAAATGGGACTTACTCAATCTAAAAAGGTTTTTCGCAGCAAGAGAAACAATAAGAGAGGTAAATAGGGAGCCTACATCCTGGAAACAAATCTTTATTCCTCACACTTCAGATAGAGCCCTAATATCCAGAATATACAAAGAAGTCAAAAAATTAGACAATAAGATAACAAATAACCCAATCAACAAATGGGCCAAGGATCTGAACAGACACTTCTCAGAGGAGGACATACAATCAATCAGCAAGTACATACAAAAATGCTCACCATCTCCAGCAATCAGAGAAATGCAAATCAAAACCACCCTAAGATACCATCTCACTCCAGTAAGATTGGCAGCATTTATGAAGCCAAACAACCACAAGTGCTGGGGAGGATTTGGGGAAAGAGGTACACTTGTACATTACTGGTGGGCCTGCAAATTGGTGTAGCCAATTTGGAAAGCAGTATGGAGATTTCTTGGAAAGCTGGGAATGGAACCACCATTTGACCCAGCTATTTCCTTTCTCATTCTATTCCCTAAAGACCTAAAAAGAGCATGCTACAGGGAAACTGCTACATCGATGTTCATAGCAGCACAATTCACAATAGCAAGACTGTGCATTCAACCTAGATGCCCTTCAATAGATGAATGGATAAAAAAAGTGGCATTTATTCACAACGGAGTATTACTCTGGATTAAAAAATGACAAAATCATAGAATTTGCAGGGAAATGGATGGCATTAGAGAAGATTATGCTAAGTGAAGCTAGCCAAACCCTAGCAACAAATGCCAAATGTCTTCTTTAATATAAGGAGAGTAACTAAGAACTGACTAGGGACGAAAAGCATGAGAAGAAAATTAACATTTAACAGGGATGTGAGGTGGGAGGAAAAGTGAAAGAGGAGGGAAATTGCATGAAAATGGAAGGAGACCCTCAGGGTTATACAAAATTACATACAAGAGGAAGTAAGAGGAAAGGGAAAAATAATACAAGGGGGAAAAATTTATTACAGTAGCGGGATTAGAGAGAGAAGAGGGGAGGAGAGGGGATGGGAGAGGGGATAGTAGAGGATAGAAAAGGCAGAAGAATACAACATACACTAGTAACCCAATATGTGAATCAATGGATGTGTAACTGATTTGATTCTGCATTCTGTATATGGGGTAAAAATAGGAGTTCATAACCCACTTGAATCAAAGTGTGAAATATGATACATCAAGAAATATGTAATGTTTTGAACAATCATAAATAAAAATTAAAAAAAAAGAAAACTAACTTCGGTGAATGATGCACGCGAATCCTAATATTTCTACAGTAACTGACCCAGTTTAACATCAATGCAAGTAGATTCCTATGGTACATGACGTATATTTTGACATTCATTTTTATTCAATACTGGTACACTACTATTTCATCAGTTTATGCACATTATAGGATATATATTTCATTTACAATTTAGCAAATTTATAGGCATTTGTTTCACTTTCAATCACTTACTGCTTCAGAACACATGTATTCCTCCATATTTCTTGACTGGTCTTTTCATGAGACTTCTTACCAAACACAATATTTTCCATTTCCATTATCACTTTTGAAGCAAAACTCACACACACTTCATGATAAACAATAACCCTAAGATTACCATTAGATACATAACTGGTTGGAATGACTAATTTTATGTCAATTTAGGATTTCTAATATACTTTCAGATATCAATTCAATCTATTATTTAAAGAGGAACCAGTTATATTATTTATTCACAGTAAGGAAGGATATCACATGATTTTATTCTCAAAAACTTGGCAGCCATTTTTGCAAATCAAAACACACATGGACCTCACATTGTAGACCTCAATGGACCTGGCTTCATGTGACCTTTTGGCCTGTCTTTGGGAAGCCTTGCCTGTTAATGATTTCTAGAGCTTTCATTGAAATGAGCTTTTTCTCCATTTAATGGTTCCTGAATGAATTGAAACCCACAGTGCCTCCAATGTCATCATTGAAAAATGGCTAGATAAATACCATTAAATTTTTGAATTCCCATGACCAGGTGGCACTGGAGAAAATTTGTATGTCCTATTGATGATCATGAGTGTACCAGAAAGTGCCTTGATTGACTGGTGTTCATGAAAATGGTGTAGAAGAGAGATGCCAGTAATTTGGAACCTGATGAGTAGTCGGCCTAGAGCAGTGGAGTGCAGGTGTGTGTTAAAACATCTGTGGTGGGGTCATTTGGATTTGCATTAGCTTCCAAATGGTTTGTGACTGACATAGTGCAGCCTCTAGATCCTTGTATGTAAAGGCATCTTGTTATATGGAGAGGTTTCAGTGCAATGTTTAGAATCAGATTGCTATGGTCAAGGGGGCAAGCTATGTGGGATAGAAGCCTGGTTGGTGCATTCTCTTGCAGACCCTTACCCACCACACATGACAGAACTCCCTCGAGCACTGTGTCCCAGTTGAACTCCTTGTATTTCGAGAAGCAAATACAAAACTCCCAGTGCAGCTACAAGAAACACCACAAAAAGTGGAGGATGATTAAATGGCTTCACAGTCCCCACTGGGAGACACTTAGCCCCCAGTGGCAACAGTTTACCTACAAAGAGAGAATTCAGCACTGCTGCCTCATATCCATTGGAAAATATGAAACCATGTCCTCCAGGTCACATAGATGCAGACCCAGATTTGATGGTCTCACTACAAAGGAAGCTAAAGCTCCTGAAAACAACATATATTTCAAGTGCCCAACCTCAGAAGCAGTTTCTCAAGAAATTTTTATGCCGGCAGAGCTCCATGTTTGTGGAGTTTTTACCCTGTCCTTTGCTTTTGGAAACTCCTCTACCACCTCCAAGTTTGTGAACTCCTGAGCATTTTACATTCCAGATGTGTATTCACAGATTTTCAAATCTTCTCTAATTGTGTCTTACTTGGGGTGAAGGTAATGTCAAGGCATTGTTCTGAATGAAAGTGGGAAGATTTTGTAGTAGCACATATTTGCATACACATTGCATTCTTTTTTCAGTTTTCCATTGGAAATACTGAATCCCTGACTGTCAGGGGTAGAAGGAATTCTCCTTCAAAGAATAGCCTGACACTTACAAGAAACAAGACCCAGGGAGACATCATCTCTTGGACACATCATTTAGCCATCTGTGTCCCTGAGACATCCTGTGGCCATCTGTCTTTCTGAAATATCCTGAGGTTATCTCACCTTCTGTAGACATCCAGGAACTGCTGATAAGAGAGCTTTCCCATCTCCAGCATATAAAGTCCCCTGTGTGAACAATGTATTTTGAAGGTTGATCAGAACTCCTATCTTGCTGTCATCTCTCGTGTCTCTTGTCCCTTCATTGCTCCCTCTCTAGGTTCGCTGCCCACGTTGATGTGTCCTGCCAGCCGGGACATCTGGTGCCCACTGACTGGGGCTCGAGCCTTTGAGTGATAGGGAACCCCATCCTCCTTGAAAACTTGGTCAAGCGGAGCTTGCAATTGCCTCAGCAGACACCACCGAGAGACAGATCCAGGAGGAGAGTGGGGATGACGCACGGGGAGTGACCCACCATGGGACAAGCAGTTTCGTCACATGATTTGTATTTGTCGGGCCTCAAGGAGTCCTTCAAGACATGGGGGGCACGTGTTAAGAAAAAGGACTTAAAATTTTTCTTTTCATACATAGGGGAATTGTGTCTATGATTTCACCTTGAAGGGACCATTAATGGTAAAAGATGGCTTAGAGTAGGAGACTGTTTAAAAGATTATTATGAATCCTTTGGACAGAAAAATTGCCTGTTCCCACCTTTTCTTACTGGAAATTAATTAATGAATTTCTTAAAAGTTCACCCTTTGACAATGGTACCTTAAAACTTTTTAGGATTGGGAAAGAGACTATGCAAAAGACCTCTCGTCATCAGTTAGTATAGACATAGACCATTCTCAGTCTCCCCAGGACCCTGGAAACCTTCCTGGTCCCCCTAAAAATACCACCCTAATGAATAGGGCTCCAATGGTTACCAACCGCCTTTATCCAGTTTTAAATCTTGGAGACACATTGACCCCTGGGGAGAAGGCTAACTTGGAGAAGGAAGCAGCTCCCAATGATTCAGAAGACCCGCCACCGCTTAGGACCCAGCCACAGCCTATAGGACTTACACATCCACCTCCCTCCTATATCTCTCCTGCCTTTTGTGCTCCGGCCCTTCAGGGGCCAAATCCCCGCACCAGATATTTTTTCTCCAATTCCCTTGCCTAACCTGGCTCCCTTGGGAGAGTCTCTCCAACATAGACTGGAAGAGATCCAAGTTTAAAAAGAATTAAGATCCCTTGACTCTGAGTTTTATTCATTAGCCTTAGGCATGGAGTCAACGCAAGCTGGCCCAAAGTGGTCTAATACAAAGGCTAAGCTGCTCCATTGGACTGTTCTCACCTTTCAGTCACCCTCAGTTAGATAGTTAAGCCTGCCCAGGTTGATGTCAAAGACTTAGAGGAGGATCAAGAGGAGGAAGCGGGGATAATGGATCAAGGAGATCAGGACTCAGAGGATGAGGACTTCATCCCTAGGCAGGAAGGAACTCAGAGTGTCTACAAAACATTAAGCCTGCGTTTTCTTGAAAAAAATTAAAAAGTCTTGTGCTCACTATGGACCCACTGTGCCCTACACGTAGGCTTTATTAAAAAGCTACATGACACAATGTCTTACTCCCAATGATTGGAAATTTTTAGACCAAGCTACCCTCAATGCCGGATAATTCCTGTTATGGAATGCAGATTTCAAAGAGCACTGTCAGGAAACTGCTCAGAAAAATTTAACTAAGCCCTTCTCTAATTCCTGGACTTATGTTAAGCTAGCGGGCAATGCGCCTTTTGACACTAAAACTTAACTGGCACGTTTCCCTGCTGGACTTTTGACACAGATTCAGATGGCTGGCTTACATGCTTGGAGACGCCTCCCTCAAAAGGCCTCCACTACCATTTTTCTGGCAAAAATTCGACAAGGGCCCGACAAGCCTTATAGAGACTTTGTTCCCCGGCTTAACCTAGCTGCGGGATTCTTGCTTGGACCAAGCGAAAGCGAAAGCACCTTTGTAAAACATCTTGCCTTTGAAAATGCCAACCTGGCATGTCAGGATGTTCTTCAACCACATAAGAAAAAAGTGAAACTTTCTGACTTTATTAGACTCTGTGCAGGGGTGGGTGTAGCCCTTGCCATGGGTCTCGCCCTCGGTGCCGCCTTTACCAAGGCCTTTCACAATCGTGGCTCACGTACTTGCTTTACATGTAAACAACCTGGCCATTTTGCACGTGAGTGTCCGACAGGCAAACAAAGCCTAAGAATAGTGTCTTTACAAACTGAGGCTAAACTGCCCCCAGCTACCCTTTGCCCTAGATGTGGTAAAGGTCATCACTGAGCCACTGAGTGTAGATCTAAGACAAATGCCCTCAGCAGCCTATCTCAAAATCCTTCTCCACAATTGCCTCATTCCAATTAGCCACCCCAGGCAGTGCAGGATTGGACCTTTTTGCCGCCACCGATACAATATTAGACTCAAAGCAAGGGCCCCAGATAATACCCACTGGAATTATGTGTCCCACTCCATCTCATACGTGTGCCCTTATTCTTGGAAGAGCCTCTACTACCTTACAAGGTGTTCAGGTCTTTCCTGGCATTAATGATAATGATTTCACTGGAGAAATAAAAATACTGGCCACAGCTATTAATAGAGTTGCGGCCATCCCAGCAGGAACAAGACTTGCACAATTAATACTCCTTCCCTTGGATTCAGGAGGCACTTCCACCACTCAAACCTACCGAGGGGGCTACCTCCTTGGGGTCCTCTGATGTATATTGGGTTCAGCCCATTTCTCACAATAGACCCACCCTTATCTTACTTATTGAAGGAAAGGAATTCCAAGGAATTCTTGATACTGGAGCTGATGCCACAATTATTTCTCCAAAATACTGGCCAACAGGTTGGCCCCTCACCCCATCCTTGACAGGCCTTAAAGGGATAGGACAGTCAAAAAATCCTCTGGTCAGCTCTAGGGCTCTTAGCTGGACTGATAAAGAGGGTAATAAGGGAACTGTCACTCCTTTCTTTGTTCCTGACCTCCCTGTTAACCTATACGTCCGAGATATTTTGAGTCAAATGTAAGTTATTCTTTCCAGTCCCAATTCTATGGTGACTCATCAAATGCTTCATATGAAATTTGTCCCTGGTACAGGCCTGGGGAGACTGAGACAAGGACTGGTTGAGCCTATACAAGCCATACAAAAAACAAATACATATAGACTTGGGTATTTGGATTTTTAGTGTTGGTCCCTGACCCTCCTGTACCCCATGCAGATAAAATTATTTGGGAGAATCAGACTCCTGTGTCGGTGGATCAGTGGCCCCTTACCCAAGAAAAATTGGAGGCTGCCCCCATGTTAGTGCAGGAACAGCTGGCAGCCGGCTATGTAGAGCCATCAAGCTCACCATGGAATAATTCTATTTTTGTTATCAAGAAAAAATCAGGCAAGTGGTGCCTTTTACAAGATTTGTGTGTCATTAATAAAGTTATATGCCTGATGGGAGCACTACAGCCAGGCATTCCCACACCAGTGGCTATTCCTAAAAACTATTGTAAAATGGTTATTGACTTAAAAGATTGCTTTTTTACCATTGCTTTAAATCCTGAGGATAGACCCTATTTTGACTTTAGTCTCCCTCACATTAATTTTCAGGGCCTTATGCAGAGATTTCAATGGAAGGTTCTTCCCCAAGGTATGGCCAACAGCCCTAGTCTTTGCCAAAAATACGTTGCTCAAGCAGTAGACCCTGTGAGAGAGTAATGTCCACAAATTAATATTTTACATGAATTGGATGATCTGTCAATTGCTGCACCTAATATCCATGACGTTAATAATCCTGGACCTTTACAAAAACCTCACTACCTTGGGACTACAGATAGCTTCTGATAAGGTTCAAACACAGGACCCTTATACCTATTTGGGCCTTAAACTTCAAGATAATCAGATTCAAATTCCTAAAATACAACTACGTGTGGACCATCTTCACACTCTTTATGATTTTCAAAAATAACTGGGGAATATTTAATGGCTAAGAACATATTTAAAATTAGCCACTTGTGTACTCTTGTCCCTTAATGATATTTTGAGAGGTGGTTCCCACCCCTCCTCCTCTCAAAAGCTTACACCCGAGGCATTACTGGCATTAAACCAAGTCACAGAAGCCATTGCCCAACAGTTTGTTACACAAATTTCTTATAACCTTCCTCTGGTTCTGGTTATTTTACAAACTCCTCATACACCCACAGGAATATTTTGGCAGTGAGATCCAAATTTTAAAAATAAAGGCTGCCCCTTGCTTTGGGTCCATTTACCCACCACATCCTCCAAGGTTATAACTGTTAATCTTGCTCAGGTAGCTTCTATTATTATTAAAGGTCGTTTGTTTCTCGACAACATTTTGGCAAAGAACCTCATAATAAGTTAATTCCATATACGAAGGACCAAACCGAATTTTTACTACAGACAGGGGATGAATGGGGTATTGCCCTATCAGGCTTTTGGGGAACAATTGATAACCACCTCCCTAATGACCCCCTTTTACATTTTGTCCAGTTACATCCATTTATTTTTCCCAAAATTACTCAAAAGGCTCCCATTCCTCAAGCCCTTAATGTCTTTACAGACGGTTCCAGTAATGGCTGAGCGCTCTTTGTTGTCAATAACCAGCCTACCACCTTTAATACTATCTATCAGTCAGCACAGTTTGTGGAATTGTTTGCCATAACACAAGTTTTTATAATATTTTTTTTATAATCCTGTTAATATTTATACAGACAGTGCCTACATTGCTCATTCTGTGCCCCTGCTGGAGATTTCCCCCACCATTAAGGCTTCTTCCAATGTGGCCTTTCTGTTTCACCAGCTTCAGCAGCTAATTCAGGCCAGACAACACCCATTTTTCTTAGAACACATCAGGGCACACTCTGATCATCCCAGGCCTCTAACACAAGGTAATGCCCAAGCTGATGCAGCAACTCGTTCCATCTTTTCAATTTTTGTTGGCTCCATTCAAAAGGCCACGGAGTTACACAATCTTCATCATCTAAATTCCAAGAGCCTTCGATTACTTTGTAAAATTACCAGGCAACAGGCACGAGAAATAGTAAAAGCATGCCCAGGTTGCACTGTCTCCCTCCCCATTAAACACATGAGAGTTAACCACCAAGGATCCAAGGATTACTGCCCAATCAGTTTTGGCAAATGGATGTTACTCATTTTCCTGAATTTGGAATTACCAAATATATACACGTTTCTATAGATACCTTCAGCGACTTTATTTTTGCATCACCACATTCAGGAGAGGCTACCAAATATGTCCTTTCTCCTCTTGTTATAGCCTTTTCCATAATGGGTAAACCAATACATATTAAAACAGATAATTATCCTGCATATACCTGTGCCAAGTTTAAATTGTTTTGTGCTACCTTGCAAATTCGTCATACTACTGGAATTCCAAACAACCCTCAGGGCCAAGGCGTTGTGGAACGTGCCCACCTTACCTTATAGACTTGGATAACCCTCCATAAGGCTTCCGCCCTTGTATTTACCACTCCCAGCCATCGCCTTAACCATGCCTTATTTGCCCTTATTTTTCTTACCCTAGACAGTGAAGGCCATTCTGTCGCAGACAGAAACTGGCATCCCTTGTCCAATTCTGTTTGCCCACATCTTCTGTGGTGCAATTTCCTTACAAATAAATGGAAATGTCCAGATCCTGTCCTCATCTGGGGACGAGGCTCAGCTTGTCTTTTGGACCAAGAGCAATCAGCCCCAAGATGGTTACCAGAATGCCTGGTTAAACAGGTTAATGACTTACCTCAACACAGGGATGGAGGCCCTCCACCTGAGGACAAATTTTGTTATTTTTCAGATGCAGCCAACAATCTGTGTGAGGATCCTGCTTTAGGTACTTCAGCTTAACAGGTTTCTACATGGAGGCCTTGGCCCTCCATGTTCGAACATCATGGAGTAAGTTTTTGGGCCCCCCTGTGAATGCAAGGGATGATCTTGGACTCATGCTCCCACTAGTTGGACCCAGACTGCTGACTGCGTGACTAAGGTGGCTTACCTCCATGCCGAGGTTGACCATAAACTTGGAGGAGTTCATCAGCCTAAATGGGTATGTGTTAACAAGCCAAAGTTTATTCTCCCTAGTACAAGTAAAGCTCTCCAAAATTCTTCTGCAACCTGTTTGCATACCCAGGCGAGGCATGACTCTTGTTATGTGTCGCCCTCAATTTGTGTTAACAAGCAGGGAGAACAATTTTTTGAAGCCTCCCAAACTAAAACTCATGCAGCAGGGGGGACCACTATTCATTATACCTCCGTTCTATTTGACCAGGGAGGAGAAGGCAAATACACCAAGCTACAGTCAGCTGGTTGCCAAGGCCCTGTCGGTAAACCCTCCTGCTGGCCCATTAAGGCCCCTACAGGGGTCACTGATGGTGGAAGAACCACTGATGCTTTCAAGTATCCTCAGATAATCAAACTTTTGCAACCCTAAATCCCTGAGCTCACATATCATCCCTTAATGTAGCCTAAATCCCAGCTCCCAGGTTTAGATACCAATACATTAGATATTTTGGAAACTACCTTCTCCTTGCTTAATAATTCCAACCACACCCTTGCTGGTGATTGCTGCCTCTAAATGACAACAGGGGCAATCATGACTATGGCAGTTCCTATTAATTCTATCATAGACAATGATAATACATGCCAACCCGGATTTCCTTTTTAAGTAAAACCTATAGGCACTATTACATTATGTCTTTTAGGTGCGATGCAGAATAACACCTATGATATTGATGTTGGAGTTACTTTCTTTGAAAATTGCTCAACATACAAAATTATTCCTCACCCACCCCAACTCTTTGTCCCCCCAATGGCAGAGTTTTAATGTGTGGAGGAAACTTGGCCTTCCCCAGGCTTCCAGCGAATTGGATCGGTGGCTCTGTTCTTGCCTTATTACTCCTTGATATAAGTATAGTCCCAGGAGACGATCCTCTACCCATTCCTAGCCTAGACACCTTAGTCAAAAGACACAGGCGGGCAATACAGGCCTTACCACTCATTGCCAGCTTTGAAATAACAGCTGCTGTGGGCACAGGTACACTGGCTTAGGCACAGCTATACACAGCTATACACTCTTACCATCAACAACTTATAAATGATGTACAAACTCTATCAGGAACCATTAAAGATCTGCAGGACCAAATAGACTCCCAGGCAGAAGTGTTCCTTCAAAAAGACGAGGCTTAGATTTGCTGACAGATAACCAGGGAGGTATTTGCTTGGGCTTAGGGCAACGATGCTGCTTTTATGCCAATAAATCAGGCATAGTATGCACTAAAATTAAGCACCTTCAATAAGATCTAGAAAGAGATGACGCGAACTATTTGAAAATCCCCTCTGGACTGGGCTTAATGGATTTCTACCCTACCTTCTTCCCCTATTAGGCCCTTTGTTGGGTTTACTTATAATTGTGTCCATAGGACCCTGCATTATAAACAGGCTGGTACAATTTATTAAAGAACAGATTAATATTTTGGCCTCTAAGCCCATAAAGGCCCATCATCGTCTGGAGATGGAAGACCGTGCTGCCAACATTTAAAAGGATGTTCTACCCTTCTCACAGGCTTATTTCTTAAGTTTACATCCCCACAGATCTCTCTTTCTTATATGAAAGTATGAATAACAGCTCTGACCAACCATCTTCTGCCCTTGCCATAAGGGTTCGTCCCCCATGGGCCCCTCCACTTGGGGGAGGATGCACCCATGGAGTGAGGATGTTACCCCAGTTCATTATTGTGATTGACTCTTCACATGTGCTGACATTTACATTCAATCTCTACCCAAAAGCCTATTGCTAAAGAAATTTTGATCCCACTCCTATACTCACTCTTGTTTCTAAACCTACCAACTATCATCCTAATCCTACTTACTATCCCTTTTTGACTGTATGTTCTCCTCGACATTCAATCATCGAAGATACAAGGTCCTATGCCATTGTATATCAATTCATCTGAGACATCTGTGCAGAATATAATTCAAAACTAAGTATCCCACTCGAGGGCCTAATGCCTTACTTGGCTTCAAATCTTACCTAGATTTCTGTTGGTTCCAATACCATTATTCATCTCGCAGAAGGATTCCTAACCCAAATCAAACCTGTTATTAACCCTAACCATACACTGTTCACTCAATCTCACTTTACAGAAGAGCAGGTACAGAGTTGGTCTTACAATACAAGAATGTAGGGGATCTTCCACCTGCTGAGAACCTCAAAGGTCCATGCAGAAATGATCCCTGGATAAAATGTAGGCAGCTATGGAGGACCTAAGAGAGCAAAAATCATCTTCCATGGCAAAAACCCTCGTCAGGACGAAGGGATGTGTCTGAAACAGCCGCTTTCTTCTTAATATAGAGAAGATGGACGAAACCAGGCCTGTGTGGAGAGCTGTTCCCAGGTGCCTATGGTTGAAATACCATTCTTACTTTTGAAAGTGTAACAGGAAGTAGGGGCAGCCTCCATTTCATGGGACCCTATGAAACAACTGTTAGGACAAAGTGGTTGTCAAGGCAGTGACCTCATTCAGTTCCTGAAGGAATTGACCTACCTAACTTTCTTGGTGATGAAACTCTCTGAACTTGGGATCCAGGAAGCAAGGCATCCAGAGCCAGTCCCAGTTCCAGTCATACTGGGTTCACTTGTTTGGATTTACCAAAGACAGGGTCAGTCTTTCTTGGTACCTACTGATGTGAGGATGGCCAAATGCCAGGAGAGCTCTGAAGAGGGGCCTCTCCAGGGAAAGCAGATAGTTGCTCACCAATGGCTCCTGGCAACTTCACAGAGTTGGAAGAGGAAACAAGATCTGAGACCATACAGGGCATTTCGGGGGAACAGAGTATGGCCCACCAGTCAGAGGACACTCCATATATTCACACACCTACTTGGGAGAAGGAGGTGCCGTTTGAGTATGGGTGTGAGTATGTGGTTTTGTCTCATGTTCTGAGAATAGATAGGAAAGTCGGTTTGTTTGGTTTGGAGTGGACTGTTTCTTGTATGTCATTTGACAAGGCAAGTGTTTCTATATCTTTGTATCCTACTGTGTCCGTGGTGGTAGACATTTGAAAAGACAATGCATCAATGGATGTGTCCTATCTAATAGAAAGCTCCCATCATTCATCCGGCCCAATTTATGAATGGACTGCAGCTTGCCTTATAGATGGGCAAAACCTATTATCTTCCCAAGTTCCAGTTGTCTTCCTGAATTCTGGAAACTCTTCAGAATAGGCTCATGGTTTTGTGTCCAAGAAATAAACCACTTCCACTCTCTGTGAAATGGCCATGTACTGAATAGCTGAAGGGAATGGGAGCATCTCAGAAAACTCAGATATCAGTGTGACCAGGAAAGTCTCAGAGGAGAAACCCTGCTTTGGGCCTTTTGCTGGCCTATTGTACTGTTGCCCTTAATGTCAGGAAGGTTTTTGCCTCAGGCCACACTTTGTGAAGCATGAAGAAAATAATTTTCATATGGAAAAGAATGGGCATCACCTGTGGCTCTTTGCTTAATTGCTTTGTAAAGGGATGCGTCTGAATCAGCATCTTGGCCCTGTATGAGGCTGTGGCTTAAATTCTCAGCACCAGATGGATCTAAAGAAAGATCCCATGTGTGCATCCAAAACAAAAATGGCAAAAAGTTTAGTTTTTGTGGATGAAGTTTCTTGCCTTTCTCTTAGTTTCATGACCTTCATCAAGTGAGAATAGGGATCCTTTGGGTCAAATGAGTTCTTCAAAGCCATGCAGAGGTGCTTGGGTTTCCTCATGACTCCAAATCACATGAAGAGTCTATACCTGACAGTCAGTAGGCCTCAAATTGGAGAAGCAGAGCAATATTAAGAGCAGGCCTACTTGATCACTCCTGGTTCACAGGAAGGGTGTCCAGGCCACAATGACTTTAGGCAAATGAGGGGCAAGAGAGCTTTTTTTGAACACTGTCTTTGGATGTGCCCCTCATGGAAATATCCAGCCACAGGTTATGATGAGTGTATATATGGAAGAATATGAGGGCTATGTGGGAGTGTTTTGGTTTTAATTCTGGTCATTTGTGTTGCGGTTGGGAGATGACTGGGTCCACCGGGGTTTAAACTCTGGTGTGATTCCCCTTAGAGACTGTGTTGTGGAACTGACCTCAGAGAATTATTGCCATGAAATGTGTTGGGATTTTTGGAGGCCACGCATGAGAGTCACCCTTGGAAACTGAGATCTAGACCAAGGGTGGCTTTCCACACAGCACAGGGAATCTCAGCAATGATATCATATGATTTTATTCTGAAAGACTTGGCAGCCTTAGTTGAGAGTCAAAACAAACATGGACCTCACATTGTAGACCTCTATGGGCCTGGCTTCATGTAACTTTTTGTCCACTCTTTGGAAAGCCTTGCCTGTGAGAGTTCTCTAGAGCATTCATTGAAATGAGCTTCCTCACCATTTAACGGTACCTCAATGAATTGAAACCCACAGTGCCTCCAAATTCATCCTTGAAAAATGGCTACATAAATACCATGACATTTTTGAAATTCCCATGACCAGGTGGCACTGGACAACCATGAATGTCCTGTTGCTGATTTGAGTGTACCAGACACTGCCTTGATTGACAGGGTTTCATGATAATGATGTAGAACAGAGATGTCAGTAAGTTGGAGCCTGCTGATTAGTGGTCGTAGAGCAGTGTTGTGCACGTGTGTGTTAAAAAATCTGTGGTGCGGCCATGTGGATCTGCCATTGGCTTTCATATGGGTTGTGACTGACATGGAGCAGCCAGCAGAACCTTGTATGTAAAGGCATCTTGTTATATGGAGAAGTTTCAAGGCAATGTTCAGAATCAGGTTGCTATGGTCAAGGGGGCAAGCTATGTGGGATAGAAGCCAGATTGGTGTATTCTCCTGTAGACCCTGACCCACGACACGTGACAGAACTCCCTCCAGCAGTTTGTCCTTGTTAAACTTTTTGTATTTCGTGAAGCAAATACCAAACTCCCAGTGCAGCGGCAAGAAACACCACAAAAAGTGGAAGGTTACCAAATAGCTTCACAGTCCACATGGGGAGACACTTAGCCCCCAGTGGCCACAATTATCTACAAAGAGAGAATTCAGCACTGCTGCCTAATGTTCATTGGAATATAAGAGACCATGTTCTCCAGGTCACATAGATGCAGACCCAGCTTTGATGGTCTCACTACAAAGGAAGCAAAAGCTCCTGACAACACCATATATTTCAAGTGCCCAACCTCAGAGGCAGTTTCTGAAGAAGTCTTTAGGCCAGCAGAGCTCCATGATTGTGGAGTTTACACTGTCCCTTACTTTTGGAAACTCGTCTACCACCTTCAAAGTTCTGAACTCCTGAGCAATTTCCATTCCAGATATGTATTCACAGATTTTATAACTCTTCTCCTCAAATTGTGTCTTACTTGGGGCGAAGGTAATGTCAAGGAATTGTTCTGGATGAGAGTGGAAGGATTTTTGTGTAGCACATGTTTGCATACACATTGGATTCATTTTCCAATTTTCCAATTGAAATACTGAATCCCTGACACTACCCCATACCCTACTAGACTCTGTGTACTAATCCTAATATGATGGAGAAAAATAACCCCAAAAAGTTGAAATACAAGCATTTCAAAAAAGGCATGGTGTATAGTTGGACTTGCCTTATGCACTGTATAGGGTAGGAGTTATAAATCTAGTCAATTTTTTGTTGAAATAGTTCTCCAGTTGTTTTTAAAGTTAACAAATATGTGAATTCCTGTCTCCCTTTCGCTGTAGCCTATTCAGCATATGTATTTTTATAAGCACATATACAATCCTATCTGGTACCACATGTACACTATTTTGTGGTGACTGACTTGGCAGATACAAATTGTGAGAAGAGATCACTCCTCCTAAATGCTGATGGAACTGAAAATTCAACCTATGGGTGAGTTTCCTAGCTGAACAACATTATATATAAATCCATGTTCAGTAAAATGAATATTTTTGATCTGTGAATGATATATATTTCATGGTGAATTTCAATTGGCATATAGTGCTACTTTTTAATATCTGTGTGTGTGTGTATATATATATATATATACACACACACACTCTCCAGATTTATATATAATATATATATATATATATATATATATATATATATATATATATACACACACACACACTCTCCAAATTTATATATAATATATATATATATATATATATATACAAACTCTCCAGATTTTTAAAATATGAAATATATCTGTCTTATTATACATTTCCTAAATTCATTCATATTCAGGTATGTGGATTTATAATCATCTTTTCACAAGATTATTCTCAGAAATATTCATCCACCTGAAATACATATTTGTTTCCTACTACTGAAAACTAACTTCAGTGAATGGTGTATACAAATCCTGATATTTCTACAGTAACTGACCAAGTTTAACATCAATGCAAGTAGACTCCTATGGGACATGATGTGTATTTTGAAGTTAATTTTTTTCAACACTGGTGCATTACAATTTCTTTAGTTTATGCACATCATTGGATATATATTTCATCCACAAGTTCGCAAATTTATAGGCATTTGTTTCACTTTCAATCACTTTCTACTTCAGAACACATATATTCCTTCATGTTTCTTGACTGGTCTTTTCATGAGACTTCTTTCCAAACACATTATTTTTGATATACATAAGTACTTTTGAAGCAAATCTCACACACCCTACATGATGAACCATAACCCTAATATTACCATTAGATGTATAACTGGTTAGAATGAATGATTGTATATCAATATATGATTTCTTATATATTTTCAGATATCAATTCAATCCATTATTTAAAGTGGAACCAGTTATATTATTTATACACAATATTGTCTATTCATGCATTATCTCTATATTCATAGACACAGGGTACACCTCTTTATACCCCCAATACTAATTTACATGTCTTCAAAATATTCCTCTTTGAATTGGTGGAAGAAATACTCATGTCACCTGACCTACGTATACATTTTATCACAGTAATATTCTGGACACAAAAAGCAAAGGTCACACTTATGATTGTACCAATGTAAATGTTGGTCGAGCGTTGGAGTAAGAGACCACCAAGAGACTGTCACATGCAACAGCAAAGTGTTTATTGTTGGTCCAGCATGCTGTGGCTCAGAGCTCACTTGAATTTAGCAGAGAGCCCTGAGAACAGCTTAAGCAGAGCTTATATGCTTTCCTTAGAGAGGGCGGGGAGTGAAATTTATTGATGGGTCATGGCAAGTGGGCGGTTTGTTTGCAAATGTGTGAGGGAGTACATTCTGCAGTTTGGCAATTGGGGACAGTACATTCGGGGAACAAGATAAGCAAACAGTGCTCAAGATTTCAACAGTGTTTTGTTAAGCATACAGAAAAACAGAAATTGACAAGTACCTATTTTATTATCCTTTCATTCCCCACTTCTTGTTCTGGTTACTTTTAATCATAAAAGTGATCCTTGGGGGGTGTCACAATTTATGTCTGCTAGTCGGGAATATTGTTGTCTGATTACCATAAGTTTAACTTGTCCAATTTGAGCTTGGAGAAAGGAAACTACACGGTTGAGCATACAGGGCCCTACAGTTAGCAATAATATGAAGATTATTAAAGGACCGCCCAAGGCTGATAAAAGTGTAGTTACCCACGGGGACTGTGTGAACCAAGACTCAAACCACCCTTTTTGGGCCTCTGTCTCTCGTTGACACTCTTCAAGGCGTTTTTTAAATTTACTCATAGATTCTTTTACAACTCCAGTATCGTCAGCATAAAAACAACATTCTTCCCTCAATGCAGCACAAAGGCCCCTTCTCTCATGAAGAGAAGGTCCAAACGTCGCCTGTTCTGTAAAACTACTTCAGAGAGCGAGGTTAAAGATTCCTGTAAAGCTGTGATGGAGGTTTTTAATATCTTTAAGTTTTGGTCTATTGGTACTTCTCATTGGGTTATTTGTTTTGTCCCATGGACTAGGGCAGTGGTTCCTGTGCCCACCCCTGCAGCAACTCCTATTCCGAATAGGATGGCTAAAGTGAGGGATACAGCTTCCCGGCGGAACCGAGTTTTTTGCCCCCCTATTTGATTTTTAAATGAACCTGTTTCATGATAGAGCACTCTGGGAATCATCTGCACCATTACATAGTTAATCACATCTGTTGACCATTTTATGAACCCATTAACAATGTTTAAGTATATAGAATTACACTTTTGTAGGGACAGACAAGGCAAGGCACCTAAGATAGCACCGAAGCTAGGGAAACAGTCCTATTTGGTGGCAAACTGATTTAGAGGGCATTGCTTCTGTTGTAATCAATTAATCCGCTGAACCCCAAGTTTAGGTAGTTTCAGAATTTTGTACCCAACATGTAGGGAAAGTAGCTCAGAAGTTCACAGTCTGCAGAAGTTCACAAAACCTGTTTTTGTTTCTGTTTTATTTCCTCTGTTCTATTCAAGTTTACTTTTTAAGGACACTTGGGAGGGGGAGAGCTTTTGTCTTCTCTTTTTTTTTCTCCCTGCCAGCTATTACCATGGAGCCCAGTTGGTAACTTCTTTATCTTAGAAATGTAGCCATCTCTGTGAAGCCCCAGCTCAAGGCCAGAGGCCTTGTTCACATATTTTGTGAAAAACTAGTAAAGGGGTGTCTAGCATAGCAGAGCTGATTTTTCCAGCCCATGACAAGTAGAACAGGGCAACAAGAAAAGAGGAAGTTTATCTACATTGAACTCCTTCATAGGGACTCTTTTGCTAAAAGTCCTAAAGTCAGCCATGGTGAAGACTTCTGGAAAAGGTCAGTTAAGAATTTTCTGTGGTCCTGGTACAGAGGGGGAAGACGTGAAAGGCGGGTGGTGAGAGCAGCTCCGTGGATCTGAGAATGAGGAAGAAGAGATGTAAAAGAATAATGGGAAAGGGGTTTGGGATTTTCCTAACAACAAAATGTTGAGCAGTAGAACAGATAGACCAGAGGGGAAGATGGGAGTGAGTATCTCAAAAAGCCTGTGAGGAAATTCAAATTCTTAGTAACCTGTTTTCAGTGTTGACAAAGCAACTTTATAGGCCATTTTCATTACATCTTGTATAGGGGTCTGAGGCCTCTCCTCAGCCCGTTTGAGCTTTAGGTTAGCTGGTAAAAGGACCTGTTGGGACCCAGTGCGGACACTGACATGAGAAGAGAGGAGTGAGTGGGTAGAGGGGTACCTCAGTACCTGCTACCTCAGCAAGGGAGCAATTGTCTGAGAACCAGCGGTGGTTTGGGTATTTGATCTAGTAATTGGAGGGGAGAAATCAGGTTGCTGAGGTGGGATTGACAGCAGAGCATCTGGAGTAGAAGGCAGAGGGTGAGGATCTATTGGAGAAGCATAGTTCAGGATTTGAGTGAAGGAGGAAAAAGGCCACCACATACGGGAATTTCCTTCCACGCTATTGAGCACTTGCCGCAGTTAAGAAGGTCACACAGAATTTGAGGTTCTAGAGACCCCCCTGGGGGCCATCGGTTTTGGTTGTTATTTGGTAATATGGCCAATGCTGTGTACTGAATTTGATGAAAAGTTTGGGTTCCAAAAGGCAGCCCCTATATGCTCACATCCCCATGACTCACAGAAGAAGTCGGCTGTTCCCTCACACAGCCTTGGCTTTTGTGGCTTTGATAACTTCCGGGTAAACATAGTAATCTAGGCTAGCCAACCTGCATCTGGCTCGCGTTTCCCTTCACCCACAATAGCAAAACTCACACAATTTTCCTGATAAACCATAACCCTAATATTACCATTAGATGTTTAACTCGTTGGAATGAATGTATGTATATCAATATAAGATTTCCTGTACATTTTCAGATATCAATTCAATCCATTATTTAAAATTGGAACCAGTTATATTATTTATTCACATTATGATCTATTAATGCATTATCTCTGTATTCATAGACACAGGGTAAACTTATTTGTATCCCCAATACTAATTTATAAGTCTTCAAAATATTGCTCTGAGAACTGGTGAAAGAAATACTCATGTCACCTTATCTACAAATATATTTTATCACAGTAATATTCTGGACACAAAAACCAAAGGTCACACTTATGCTTCTACCAAAATCTAAATGGAAAATGAGCAGGGATTACTAAAAACATCCACGTTCAGTTTGCCTAATTCTCTCTAATGGCAATCCTATTGGTGACTACATATTTCTTTATTCCTAAGATTATATATTCTCTCAAGCATGTTGAAATTGTCTAATCCAATCACTCACTTTATACTTTACCCGATTTCCTAATGTCTCTATTGATATCTGCTTTCCTACATATTTTCACCAGTTCATCATTGTGACTGACTCTTCACATGTGCTGACATTTACAGTCATTCTCTACCAGAAACCCTATTTCTAAAGAACTTTTGGTCCAAATCCTATACTCATTCTTCTTTCAAAATATACCGATTACCTTCCTAATCCTGCTGACTCTTCCTGTTTCACTGGATGTTCTCTGCTACATTCAATCATCCAAGGTAAATGGTCCTATACCATTGTATGTCGATTTATCTGAGACAACTGTGCAGAACGTAATTCAAAGCTAAGTATCCCCATCAAGGGCCCAATGCCCTTCTGGGCTTCAAATAGTACCTAGATTTCTGTTTTCATACCTATATTTCACCTCTATATTCTTATAAATATCGCAGGTTTCCTATACTATTATTAATCCAGCAGAATGATTCCTAACCCAAATTGAACATGTTATTAATACTAACCATACACTGTTTTCTCAATCTAACTTTACAAAAGAGCAGGGACAGAGTTGGTCTTAAAATACAGGAATGTAGGGGATCTTCCACCTGCTGAGAACCTCATAGGTCCATGCAGAAATGATCCCTGGAGGAGATGTATTCAGCTATGAAGGACCTGAGAGGGCAAAAGTCATCATCCATGGCAAACAACTTGATCTGGATAGTCTGAATGAGGCACTCTCTTCTCAATGTAGAGAAGGTGGACCAATCCAGGCCTGTGTTGAGAGCTCTTCCACGGTGCCTATGGTTGATATACCATTCTAACTTGTGAAAGTGTCACAGGAAATAGGGGCAGCCTCCATCGCATGGGACTCTTGGAAGCAACTGTTTAGAACATATGGTTACCAAAGCAGTGATCTCATTCAGTTCCTGAAAGAAGTGACCTCACCTAATTTTCTTGTTAATTTAACTCTCTGAACATGGGATCCAGGTAGCCAGGCATCTAGAGCCAGTCCCAGTTTCAGTGTGCTCACTTGATTGGAATTAACAAGGATAGGGTCAGTCATTCTTGGTACCTACTAATGTGAGGATCGGCAAATGCCATGAAAGCTCTGAAGAGGGGCCTGTCCTGAAAAAGAAGGTAGTGGCTCAGCACTGGCTACTGACAACCTCGGAGAGTTGCCCAAAAAAACCAGATCTGAGACAGGACAGGCCATTTCAGGGAAAGTCAGTCAGTCAGAGAACACTCCAGTTAGTCACAGACCTACTTGGTGGAAGGAGGTGCCTTTGTGGGTGTGGGTGTGTGTTTGTGGTTATGTCTCATGGTCTGAGAATAGGTAGGAAAGGCGGTTTGTTTGGTTTGGACTGGACTGCTTCTAGAATGTCATTTGACAAGGGGAGTGTTTCTATATCTGTGTATCACACTGTGTCTTTGGATGTAGACATTAAAAAAGAGAATGCATCAATGATTGTTTCCTGTCTAGTAAACAGCTTTCCAGCGTTCATCCTGCTCAATTTATGAATAGAGTGTGGCTAGCCTTATTGATGTGCATCACCTGCTACCTTCCTAAGTTCCTGTTTTCTTCCTGAATTCTGGCCACTCTGCTTTAGGCCTTTTGCTTACCTAATGTTCTGTTGCCCTGAATGCCAGGAAGGTCTTTGCCTCAGGCCACCCTTTTTTGAAGCCTGAAGAAAACAGTTTTCAAATGGAAATGAATAGGCATCACCTGTGTTTCTTTGCTTAAATGCTTTGGAAGAGGATGTGTCTGAATCAGCCTCTTCACCCTGTGTGAGGCTGTGGCTTAGATTCTCAGCACCTAATTTATCTAAAGAAAGATCCCATATGTGCATCCAAAACCAAAATGGCAAAAAGATCAGTCATTGTGGATGAAGTCTCTTGCCTTCCTCTGTTAGGTTCCTGACCTTTATCAAGTGAGAATAGGGATCCTTTGGGTCAAATGAGTTCTTCAAAGCCATGCAGAAGTTCTTGGGTTTTCTCATTACTCCAAATCGCATAAAGAATCTATACCTGACAGTCAGTAGGCCTCAAATTGGAGAAGCAGACCAGTATTAATGGCAGGCCTATTTGATCACTCCTGGTTCACCGGAAGTGTGTCCAGGCCACTCTGACTTTAGGCAAATGAGTGGCAAGGGAGCATATTTTTGACACTGTCTTGAGCTGCGTCCCTCATGGAAACCACCAACCGGAGTTTATGATGAGTGCCTATATGGAAGAAGATGAGGGCCATGTGGGAGTGTTTTGGTTTTAATTTTGGTTATTCGTGTGGCAGTTGGAAGAGATGACTGGGTCCACCTTGGCTTGAACTCTGGTGTGATTCCCCTTAGATACTGAGTTCTGGAACTGACATCAGAGAAATATAGCCATGAATTATTTTGGGATTTTAGGAGGCCACGGATAAGAGTTGCCCTTGCAAACTGATCTAGGGCCAGGTTTGCTTTCCACAGAGCACTGGGAATTTCAGCTGGGATATCACATGATTTTATTCTGAAAAACTTGACAGACAGAGTTGAGAGGCAAAACACACATGGATCTCACATTGTAAACCTCAATGGGCATGGCTTCATGTGACATTTTGGCCACTCTTTGGGAAGTCTTGCCTGTGATAATTCTCCACAGCTTTCAATGAAATGAGCTTCCTCACCATTTAATGTTTCCTGATGAATACCATGAAATTTTTGAAATTCCCATGAACAGGTGGCACTGGAGAATCTTTGGATGTCTTGTTTCTGATCATGAGTGTACCACACAGTGCCTTGATTGACTGGGTTCCATGAAAATGGTGTAGAACAGAGATGCCAGTAACTTGGTGCCTGCTGAGTAGTGGGCCTAGAGGAGTGGTGGGCAGGAGTGCGATAAAACATCTGCGATGGGGCCATGTGGATCTGCCATTGTCTTCAAAATGGCTTGTGACTGACATGGTGCAGCCAGCAGACCCTTATAAGTAAAGGCATTTTGTTATATGGAGAGGTGTCAGGGCAATGTTCATAATCAGGTTGCTATAGTCAAGGGGCAAGCTATATGGGATAGAAGCCTAGTTGGTGCATTCTCTTGCCGACCCTGTTTCACCACACGTGACAGAACTCCCTCCAGCACTGTGTCCCAGTTGAATTCCTTGTATTTCGTGAAGCAAATACCAAACTCCCAATGCAGCTGCAAGAAACACCAGAAAAAATGGAGGATGACCAAATGACTTCACGGTCCACAGGGGGGGAGACACTTTGTCCCCAATGGCCACAGTTGACCTAAAAAGATAGAATTCAGCACTGCTGCCTCATGGTCATTGGAAAATAAGAAACCACTTCCTCCAGGTCACATAGATGCAGACCCAGCTTTGATGGTCTCACTACAAAGGAAGCTAAAGCTCCTGACAACAACATATATTTCATGTGTCCAAACTCAGAGGCTGTTTCTAAATAAGTCTTTATTCCACCAGAGCTCCATGTTTGTGGCGTGTTTACCCTGTCCCTTACTTTTGGAATCTCCTCTACCACCTCCAAGTTTGTGAACTCCTGAACATGTTCCATTCCAGATATATAATCACGGATTTTCAAACTCTTCTCTTCTAATTGTGTCATACTTGGGGTAATGGTTATGTCAAGGCATTGTTCTGGATGAGTGTGGGAGGATTTTTTGTAGCACATATTTTACTACTCATTGAATTCTTTTTCTAATATTCCTTTGGAAATACTTTATCCCTGACACTACCCCATACCCTACTAGACTCTGACTACTAATCCTAATATGATGGAGAAAAATAACCCAAACAGATTGGAAATGCAAGCAGTTCAGAAGAGGCATCGTGTACAGTTGGAATTACCTTTTGCATGATAAAGTGTAGCTGTTATAAATCTTGTCAATTTTTTGTTGAAATAGTTCTCCATGTGTTTTTAATTTAACAAATAAAAAAATTCCTGTCTCCCTTTCTCTGTAGCCTATTCAGCACATGTAATTTCATATGCACATATAGATTCCTACCTGGTATCACATGTATAGTCTTTTGAGATGGCTGATTTGGCAAATACAAATTGTTAGCAGAGATCACTCCTATTAAACGCTGTTGGAACTGAAAATTCAAACTATTCGTGAATTTCCTAGTTGAACAACATTATACATAAATCATGTTGAGTAAAATAAATATATTTGGACCTGTGGATGATATATATTTCACAACAAATTTCGATTGTCATATATATTGCTACTTTTTAATGTCTGTGTGTTATATGTATATATATATATATATACATATACATATATATATCCAAATATATGTGGGTGATATATATTTCACAACAAATTTCGATTGTCATATATATTGCTACTTTTTAATGTCTCTGTGTTATATGTATATGTATATATATATATACACACACACACACACACACACACACTCCAGATTTTTCAAAATATGAAATATATGTGTCTTATTATACACTCTATAAATTCATTGATGCTCATGTATGTGGATTTATAATCAATATTTCACAAGATTATTCTCAAAAATATTCATCCACCCGAAATACATATTGTTTCCTACTGACAACTAACTTCAGTGAATGGTGCATACAAATCCTAATATTTCTACAGTAACTCATCCTTTTTAACATCAATGCAAGTAGAATCCTATGGGATATGATGTTACTTTTGACATTCATTTTTATTCAACACTGGTACTTTACAATTTCTTCAGTTTATGCACATCATAGGATATATATTTCATCCACAAGTTTGCAAATTATAGGCATTTGTTTCACTTTCAATCACTTCCTGTTTTAGAACACATGTATTCTTCCAGGTTTCTTGACAGGTCTTTCAGTGAGACTTCTTTCCAAACACTTTATTTTCGATTTCCATAATCACTTTTGAAGCAAAACTCACACACCCTTCATGATAATCCATAACCCTAATGTTAACATTAGATGTACAACTGGTTGAAATGAATGAATACATATCAATATAAGATTTCGTATATATTTTCAGATATCAATTCAATCCATTATTTAAAGTGGAATCAGTTATATTATTTATTCACAGTATCATCTATTCATGCATTATCTCTATATTCATAGACACAGGGTACACCTCATTGAACCCCAATACTAATTTGTATGTATTGAAAATATTGCTCCCAGAAATGGTGGAAGAAATACCCATGTCACCTGATCTACATATACATTTTATCACAGTAATATTCCAGACACAAAAAGCAAATGTCACACTTATGATTGTACCAAACCTAAACGGAAACTGAACATGGATTACTAAAACATCCATGTCCAGGTTGCCTAATTCTCTCAAATGAAAATCCTATTGGTGACTACATATTTGTTTCTTCCAAAGATTATATAATCAAACTCAACCCTTTTGAAAAAGTCTAATCCTGTCACTCACTTTTTACTTTGCCTGATTTTGTAATGTCTCAATTGATATCTTCTTTCCTAGATATTTTCCCCAGTTCATCATTGTGACTGAATCTTCACATGTGGTGACACTTACATTCACCCTCTAACCAAAACCCTATTGCTAAAGAACATTTGTTCCAAATCCTATATTCACTCTCTTCCTAAACCTACCGAATATCTTCCTAATCCTAACTTCTATCACTTTTTGACTGGATGTTCTCTTCTACATTCAATCATCCCAGGTACAAGATACTATGCCATTGCATATCGATTTATCTGAGACATCTGTGCAGAAAGTAATTCAAAGCTAAGTATACCAATCAAGGGCCCAATGATCTTCTGGGCTTCAAATCTTACTTAGATTTCTGTTTTCATAATTATATTTCACCTATATATTGTTGTAAATATTGCAGGATCCCAATACCTTTATTCATCCCGTAGAATAATTCCTAACCGAAATTGAATCTGTTATTAACCCTAACCATACACTTCCCTCAATCTTACATTACAGAAGAGCAGGGACAGAGTTGGTCTTAAAATACAGGAATGTAGGGGATCTTTAACCTGCTAATAACCACAAAGGTCCTTGCAGAAATGATCCCTGAAGAAGATGTAGGCAGCTATGAAGGACCTGAGAGAGCAAAAGTCATCTACCATGGAAAGCAACCTGGTGAGGATGAAGGGTTGTGTCTGAATCATCCTCTCTGATCTTAATGTAGAGAAGATGGACCAAACCAGGCAATTGTGGAGATCTGTTCCTGGGTGCCTATGTTTGATTTATCATTCTAACTTGTGAAAGTGTCACAGAGAGTAGGGGAAGCCTCCATCTCATGGGACCCTTGGAAGCAACTGTTAGGACAAACTGGTTGCCAAGGCAGTGACCTCATTCATTTGAGGAAGGAAGTGACCTCACCTCACTTCCTTGGTGATGGAATTCTCTGAACTTGGGATTCGGGAAGCCAGGCACCCAGAGGCAGTCCCAATCCCAGTCCCAGTGGTCTCACTTGTTTGGATTTACCAATGACAGGGTCAGTCTTTCTTGGTACCTACTGATGTGAGGATGGCCAAATGCCAGGAAAGCTCTGACGAGGGGCCTTTTCTGAGAAAGCAGGTAGTGGCTCAGCGCTCGCTTCTGACAATTTCAGAGAGGTGGCCAAAGAGACCAGATCTGAGATAGGACAGGCCATTTCTGGTGAACATAGCATGGTCCACCACTCAGAGGAAACTCCGGATAGTCACAGACCTACTTGGGGGAAGGAGGTGTTTTTGTGGGTGTGGGTGTGGGTTTGTGGTTTTGTCTCATATTCTGAGAATAGGTAGGAAAGGCGGTTTACTTGGTTTGGAGTGAACAGTTTTTACTAAGTCATTTGACAAGGCGAGTGTTTCTATATCTGTGTATCCCACTGTGTCCATGGTTGTAGATATTAGAAAAGAGGATGCATCATTGGATGTGTCCTGTCTAGTAGAAATCTTCCCAGCATTCATGCTGCCCAATTTAAGAATGTACTGCAGCTTGCCTTATCGATGGGCAACACCTGCTATCTTCCTAAGTTCCTCTTTTCTTTCTGAATTCTGGCCACTCTCTAAATAGGCTCATAGTTTTGTGTCCAAGGTATGTACCACCTCCAATCTCTGTGACATGGCCATGTACTGAAGAGCCGAAAGGAATGGCGACCATGTCAGAAAACTCAGATATCAGTGTGACCATGAAAGTCTCAGTGGAGAAACCCTGCTTTGGGCCTTTTGATTACCTATTGTTCAGTTGCCCTGAAAGTTGAGAGAAACAAAAACCATGAGTACTGAATAAATGTTGCAGCAGTTGGAACATGTCGCTGTATTGAAGTTCCCTCACCAGACTTTAGTTTCCCCAGTTATATGGACTGTCAACGTAACCTTTTAATTTTAGTGTTACAGTTGTCCTTCCCCATAAGATACAGTGTAATAATTTCATGTCATCTGACCTTGCAAAATCCTTTTACTAGTATGACCTCTGTGTCTAATAGAGAAAATTTTAATTCTGTTACTCGGGGCTGGATAATCGTACTAGCAGACACGAAGACTACCTGTTTAGGTTAGGAATATCAGTAGGTCTTAACCTAAAAAATCTGCCTCTGGCAGCTCCTCTTGATAGTCTCTTTTTATAGTTATCAGGCATTCCTGTCTGAGAATCCTTCTTTTAGCTTCCAGTCTTACTTATTTTGGGAGGCTAACATAAATTGTATACCTTAAAATATTATTATTATTATTATTATTATTATTATTATTATTATTATTATTATTAATTAAAATGCCCAGGAATGGCTGTATTTTCGTTTTAACTGTCTTTGCTAACTGTTTAAGGTGAAACAGCCAAACTGACTTTTGTTTCTATCTATTTTTCACAGTCAGCTGAGCTTTTATGGGAGTCAATTCTGGGGAAACATGAGAGCAGCTTCTCAGTTCTGATAGTGCCATTTTCGCTAGGTGGGTCCAGGTCTTTCTTGACCATGTGGTTTCCCTCAGAAGCATAAGGATGTCTCCCTTCTCTGATGACTCTCCTCTTCATGGCAAATGCACTCATTGGCTTTATGTTCTACAGTGGTCTCATTATTTTCCCTGATCTGGAGGTAATTTGGCCCAGAGTTGCAAAGCTCTTTAGAGAAGTCCCCTGTTCCCTGGATTCAGACTGACTCAGAGTGCAAGAGCCAAATATTGGTTTTCTTGGCCCTTTTCATTTAACTTTAATTAAATCCTAATCTGAAACATCCAGCAAATAAATTTTAACAGCCTTATATTACAAGTACTGGGCTTTAATGTCTATAACTTTATAATTATTTTTCTTTTTATTAATTGGGATCTGTATTATTCTGTCTTATAGGTGATGACTTATTATCTTAAATTAACCCATGTTGTGTTCTTAAAGCAACACTTCTGTAAAACACTAACAGGGAATATTTAGATCACTTATAAGGAAATTACAAAATAAAAATTTTTAACAAGAGTAAAAATACTTAGTTCGTGTAACAGCTACCCTAAATTTTTTGGCTGAGTTATACATTATATCCCCTGTTTAAATACTAGTAATCTTGACAGAAAACGAAAACCAAAGAAACTTTTGAACATAACTTTAAATGAAATAAAATCTGACCTACTGCTTTCGTAGTCATTCTCACATGTTGTAAGAGGGACACACAGCCTTATCTCAGTTAAGGCAGGGCTCTATATGAATCTTAAGGGTTTTAGATCTAAAGCTGATCTTTGTTTTTTAAATATCATTTTACAAAGTTTACATAAATTGTGTCAGGTTACATGAACATTTGCTAACACCGTATGATATCAGATTTAAAACATGAATTAAAGAAAGGCTGAAAGTTTTTAACCTTTACATAGATTAGGCTCTCAATAACTTAAAAATACATTTAAATGGTTCCCCAATGTAAAAAGTAACATAAAACTTTACATATCTTATTGATAACAGGTAAATAAATCCCCAATATATTTTTTTACCATATAACTTTAGAACACCAGATTGATATAATGCTCTTTTCAAGTTTCTACCTTACAGACTTGTATACCTGGAAGATATGAGCACATTGATAGCATCACAATTACATTGATGTTTCTACATTAACCAAGTTTAGCTTTTAAAGAAATGGCAGTACAGTTCTCTAAAATAACAGTTCTTATTTAATCAGTTGTTTAATTTTTATGGTTGTTTGCTCTAGAAAAAATAAAAGTTAATAAACACAGTGTTATGGGTAAACTTATGTTTTCAGAAATTTTTGTCTCTTTAACACATGACTGAATTTTACAGTCTTATACAGACTTTAGTACAAACTTATACAGACCTTAGTAAATCAATCAGATATCAAACAAAACTACTCATGAATGAGTAATCCCATATGAAATTTACTTTACTTCTTTATTAAAATATTAGACAATTGTATTGAAAATTGTAAACCATTTTTTTGGTGTTGAAGGAAAAGTCCTTGTACAAAGGCATATTAGATCTTTTGTAGACATTAATATTTAATTAGATTTTTGAACACCTAGAAAATCTTGTGAGCTTAAATTTAAAGAGCAATTCCCTACAGAACAGAACAGAGGACAGTACCATTCTCATTACTGTCCCGAAGAGGGGTATATGTTAGCCTACCCAGGCCACCTCCCTGTCATCAGAAGTACTCTCCCTTAACTGGATATCAGATGTTATAAAGGCGTCACTTACCTATGGAGGCCTCCTCTACCAGGAGCTTGCTAATAGTTTTAGTGCTTTGGTTCTCTGCAGTGCTCCACGGACTGAAGGCTCAATCCAAGGCCTTGGAACGTCTCAAGTTGCACACCCCCTAGAGTGGCTCTCCAGTGTGGAGCCCTGGAGGGAAGGCCAGCTTCAGAATTTTCACAGTCTGGTCTTGTGATCTGGTCGGGCAGGGTCATCTCGCTTTGGAACTCCAAAATGTTAGACCAGGATGCAAGAAAAGACCACTGACTCCAATTAAAATCAAATTAAGGCAAGCTTATTATTTCAACCAGCCAGGCTGCCTCTCCCTCCCAAAATGGCGGGAACAAGACAGCAACTCAACTTTCCTACAGCCCAGATATGTAGCCCAGAAAGATACACAAAAGGGGGGTTACAGATAAGAAAACTTTGACAAGCATCACACTAATGGTATTTTACATTTTTTTTTTTTTGCTGGCCCTAACATCAGAATTTATGAGGACCATTAGAGCCTCAGAGACACGTTGTCTGGCCAGGGAAAGAAAAATATTTATGAGGTATCACTAAAGTTTCAGAGAGTGCTGCTATCTGGTCAGAGATCCAGACATGGGTGAGTTCAAGGCACTGGTAGGCATTCCAAGCAGGTTCAGAATTTACCCTAATTTATAGTAAAGCCAAAATTATCTTTTCATGGCTTTGTGGCAAGATGGCCCCCAATTTTAATGAAAGATCAGGTTGGATCTATCAACCCTGTCCCTTACTTTTGGAAAGTCCCCTACCAACTCCAAGGTAGTGAACTCCTGAGGATTTTGCATTCCTGATAGGTATTCACAGATTTTCTAACTCTTCTCCTCTAATTGTGTCTTACTTGGGGCCGAAGTAATGTGAAGGCATTATTCTGGATGAGAGTGGAAAAATTTTGTGTAGCACATATTTGCATACACATTGAATTCATTATCTAATTTTCCATTCGAAATACTGAATCTCTGACACTAACCAATAGCTGACTGGACTCTGACTACTAAACCATTATGATGGAGAAAAATAACCCAAACAGAATAGAAATACAAGCAGTTCAGAGGAGGAATGGTGTATAGTTGGACTGGTCTTTTGGATGATAAAGGGTTCTTGTTATAAATCCAGTAAATTTTTTGTTTAAATAGTTCTCAATGTGTTTTAAAGTAAACAAACATGTGAATTCCTGTCTCCCTTTCTCTGTAGCCTATTCAGCACATGTAATTTTATATGCACATATAGATTCCTACCTGGTATCACACATACATACTTTTGAGGTTACAGTGAATAGGAAGATACAAATTTTGAGAAGAGATCACACCTCCAAAACGATTTTGGAACTGAAAATTCAAACTATGGGTGAGCTTCCTAGTTGAAAAACATTATACATAAATCCATGTTTACTAAAATAAATACTTTTGCATCTGTTGATGATATATATTTAATGATGAATTTCGATAGGCATAAATATTGCTACATTTTAATGTCTGTGTGTTAATATATATATATATATATATATATATATATATATATATATATATATACATACACTCTCCAGATTTTTCAAAATATGAAATATATGTGTCTTATATTCACTCCCTGAATTCATTCATGTTCATGTATGTGGATTTATAATCAACTTTTTACAAGATTATTCTCAGAAATATTCATCCACCTGAAATACATATTTGTTTCCTAGTACTGAAAACTAACTTCAGTTAATGTTGCATACAAATCCTAATATTTCTACAGTAACTGACCCACTTAAACATCATTGCCTGTAGATTCGTATGGGACATAATGTGTATTTTGACGTTCATTTTTTTACAACACTGGTACATTATTATTTCTTCAGTTTATGCACATCATAGGATATATATTTCATCCACAAGTTCACAAATTTATAGGCATTTGTTTCACTTTCAATCACTTACTGCTTCAAAACACATGTATTCCTCCAGGTTTCTTAACTGGTCTTTTCATGAGACTTCTTTCCAAACACATTGTATTTGATTTCCATAATCAATTTTGAAACAAACCCCCACACTCTTCATGATAAACCATAAACCTAATATTAAAATTAGATGTATAACCGGTTGGAATGAATGATTGTTTATCAATATAAGATTTCCTATATATTTTCAGATATTAATTCTATTCATTATTTAAAGAGGAATCAGTTATATTATTTATTCAAAGTATCGTCTATTCACGCATTATCTCTATATTCATAGACACAGGATACACCTCATTGAACTCCAGTACTAATTAATACGTCTTCAACATATTGCTCCCAGAAATAGTGGAAGAAATACCCATGTCACCTGATCTACATATACATTTTATCACAGTAATATTCAGGACACAAAAAACAAACGTCACACTTATGATTGTACCAAACCTAAACGGAAATTGAACATGGATTACTAAAAACATCCATGTCCAGGTTGCCTAATGTGCTCAAATGAAAATCCTATTGGTGATTACATATTTGTTTTTTCCTAAGATTATATATTCAAACTCAAGCCTGTTGAAAATGTCTAATCCTATTACTCACTTAATACTTTGTCTCATTTCGTAATGTCTCTATTGGTATCTGTTTTCCTACATATTTTCCCCATCTCATTATTGTGACTCATTCTTTACATGTGCTGACATTGACATTCACTCTCTAACTGAAACCCTATTGCTAAAAAAATTTTGGTCTGAATCCTATACTCACGCTTTTTTCTAAACCTACTGACTATCTTTTTAATCCTGCCTACTGTCCCTTTTTGACTGGATGTTCTCTTCGACATTCAATCATCCAAGGAAAAAGGTCCTATGCCATTTTATATCGATTCATCTGAGGCATGTGTGCAGAACATAATGCAAAACTAAGTCTCCCAATCAAGGGCCCAATCCCCTTCTGAGCTTCAAATCTTACCAGGATTCCTGTTTTCATACTTATATTTCACCTATATATTCTTGTAAATATCGCAGGTTTCCAATACCATTAATCATCCCGCAGAATCATTCCTAACACAATTCGAACATGTTATTAACCCAAACCATACACTGTTCCCTCAATCTAACATTGCAGAAGAGCAGGGAAAGTGTTGGTCTTACAATACAGGAATGTAGGGGATCTTGCACCTGCTGAGAACCTCAAAGATACATGCAGAAATAATCCCTGGAGAAGATGTTGCAGCTATGAAGGACTTTTGAGAGTAAAAGTCATCTTCCATAGCATTCAACCTGGTCAGGATACAGGTTTGTGTCTGAATCAGCCTCTCTCTTTTTAATTTAGAGAAGATGGACCAAACCAGGCCTTTGTGGAGAGCTGTTCCCAGGTGCCTATGATTTATATACCATTCTAACTTGTGAAAGTGTCACATGAAGTAGGGGCAGCCTCCATATAAAGGGACCATAAGAAGAAACTGTTAGCACAAAGTGGTTGCCAAGTCAGTGACCTCATTCATTTCAGGAGGAAGTGACCTCACCTCACTTCCTTGTTTTTGGAAGTCTCTGAACTTGGGATCCAGGAAGGCAGGCACCCAGAGCCAGTCCCAGTCCCACTCCCAGTGGTCTCACTTGTTTGGATTTACCAAAGAGAGAATCGGTCTTTCTTGGTACCTACTAATGTGAGGATGGCCAAATGCCAGAAGAGCTCAGAAGAGGGGCCTTTCCTGGGAAAGCAGGTAATGGCTCACTGCTGGCTCCTGTCAGCTTCACAGAGTTGGCCAAGGAGACTAGATCTGATACAAGATAGTCCAATTCGGTGGAACATAGAATGGCCCACCAGTCAGAGAACACTCTGGATTGTCACAGACCTCCTTGTGAGAAGGAGGTGCCTTTCTGGGTGTGGGTGTGTGTTTGTGGTTTTGTCTCATGTTCTGAGAATAGGTAGGAAAGGCAGTTTGTTTGGTTTGGTGTGAACTGTTTCTGGTAAGTCATTTGACAAGGCGAGTGTTTCTATTTCTGTGTATCCCACTGTGTCTGTGGTTGTAGAAATTAGAAAAGAGAATGCATCAATTGATGTTTCCTGTCTAGTAGAAATCTTCGCAGCATTCATCTTGTCCAATTTATGAATGGACTGCAGCTTACCTTATTGATGGGCAACACCTACTACCTTTCTACATTCCTGATTTCTTCCTGAATTCTGGCCACTCTCCCATAGGCTCATGGTTTTGTGTTTAAGATATGTATCTCCTCCACAATCTGGGACATGGCCATGTACTGGATAGCTGAAGGGAATGGTGAGTATCTCAGAAAACTCAGATATCAGTGTGAACAGGAAAGTATAAGTGGAGAATCTCTGCTTTCAGAATGTGCTTTCCTATTGTTCTGTTGCCCTGAATGTAAGGAAGGTCTTTGCCTAAGGCCACACCTTTCCAAAGCCTGAAGATATCAGTTTTCAAATGGAAATAAATGGGCATCACCTGTGGATCATTGCTTAATTGCTTTGCAAAGGGATATGTCTGAATCAGCCTCTTAGTGCAGTGTGAGTCCATGGCTCAGATTCTCAGCACCTGATGGATCTAAAGAAAGATCCTATGTGTGCATCCAATTCCAAAATGGCCAAAAGAGCAATCATTGTGGATGAAGTCTCTTGCTTTCCTCTGTAAGGTTCCTGATCTCCATCAAGTGAGAAGAGGGATCCTTTGGGTCAACTGAGTTCTTCAAGCCCTGCAGAGGCTAGCCCATAGGTGCTTGGGTTTTCTCATGACTCCAAATCACATAAAGAAACTATACCTGACAGTCAGTATGCCTCAAATTGGAGAAGCGGAACAGTATTAATGGCAGGCGTCTTTTATCAGCCCTGGTTCACAGGAACGGTGTCCAGAAACACTGACTTTAAACAAATGAAGGGCAAGGGAGCTTATTTTGACATTGTCTTGGGCTGTGTGCCTCATGGAAACTTCCAGCCAAGGTTATGAATAGTGTCTATATGGAAGAAGATGAGGGGCATGTGTGAGTGTTTTGGTTTTAATTCTGGTTATTTGTGTGGCGGTTGGAAGAGATGACTGGGTCACCAGGGATTGAACTCTGGTGTGTTTTCTCTTAGAGACTGAGTTCTGAAACTGACCTCAGAGAAGTATTGCCATGAATTGTGTTGGGATTTTAGGAGGCCACGCATGAGAGTCGCCCTTGGAACCTGAGATCTAGGACCAGGGTGGCTTTCCACAAAGAACTGGGAATCTCAGCCTGGATATCACATGATTTTATTCTGAAAGACGTGGCAGCCATAGTTGAGAGTCAAAACACATAGGACCTCACATTGTAGACCTCAATGGTCCTGGCTTCAAGTGACCTTTTCTCCACTCTTTCGAAAGCCTTGCCTGTGAGAGTTCTCCAGAATTTTCTTTGAATTGAGCTTTCTCAACATTTAATGGTTCATGAATAATTGAAATTCACAGTGCATCCAACGTCATCCTTGAAAAATGGCTAGATAAATACCATGAAATTTTTGAAATTCCCATGACCAGGTGGCACTCCAGAAACATTGGATGTCCTATTGCTTATCATGAGTGTACCAGACAGTGCCTTGATTGACAGGGTTTTCTGAAAATTGTTTAGAACAGAGATGCCAGTAATTTGTAGCCTGCTGAGTAGTGGACGTAGAGCAGTGGTGGGCAGGTGTGTGATAAAATATCATGGTGGGTCCATGTGGATCTGCCATTGGCTTCCAAATGGCTTGTGACTGACATAGTGCAGACTTCAGACCCTTATATGTAAAGGCATCTTGTTATATGGCGAGGTTTCAGGGCAATGTTCAGAATCAGGTTGCTATGAACAAGGGGGCAATCTTTGAGAGATAGAAGCCTGGTTTCTGCATTTTCTTGCAGATCGTAACCCACCACACGTGACAGAACTCTCTCCAGCACTGTTTCCCAGTTGAACTCCTTGTATTTCGTGAAGCATGTACCAAACTCCAAGTGCAGCAGCAAGAAATACCACGAAAAGTGGAGGATGACCAAATGGTTTCACAGTCCACACGGGGAGAAAATAAACCCCCAGGGGCCACAGTTTATCTACAAAGAGAGAATTCAGCACTGCTGCCTCGTGTTCATTGGAAAATAAGAAACGTTGTCCTCCAGGTCACATAGATGCAGACCCAGCTTTGAGGGTATCACTACAAAGGAAGCTTAACTCCTGACAAAAACCTATATTTCAGTGCCCAACCTCAGTGGCAGTTTCTCAAAAAGTTTTAGGCATGCAGAGCTCCATGTTTGTGGAGTGTGTACCCTGTCCTTACTTTTGGAAACTCCTATACCACCTCCAAGTTTTTGCACTCCTGAGCATTTTCCATTCCAGAAATGTAATCACAGATTTTGCAACTTTTCTTCTCTAATTGTGTCTTACTTGGGGTGAAGATAATTTCAAGGCATTGTTCTGGATGAGAGTCAGAAGATTTGTTTTAGCACATATTTGCATACACATTGGATTAATTTTCCTATTTTTCCATTCGAAATTCTGAATCCCTGACACTAACCCATATTCTAATAGACTCTGACTACTAATCCTAATATGATGGAGAAAAATAACCCAAACAGTACGTAAATGCATGCAGTTCAGGGTTGGACTTGCCTTTTGCATGATAAAGGGTAGGTATTATGAATCTAGTCAATTTTCAATTGAAATAGTTCTCCATGTGTTTTTAAAGTTAACAAATATGTGAATTACTGTCTCCCATTTTCTGGAGCCTATTCAGCACATGTATTTTTATATGCACAAATAGAATCCTACATGGTATCACACGTACATTCTTTTGAGTTACATGACTTGGAAGATACAAATTGTGAGAAGTGATCACTCGTCCTAAACGCTGTTAGAACTGAAAATTCAAACTATGGGTGAGCTTCCCAGTGGAACAACATTATACATAAACCCATGTTCAGTAAAATGAATGTTTTTGCATCTTTATGATATATATTTCATGATGAATTTTGATTGGCATATATATTGCTACTTTTTAATTTCTGTGTTTGTGTGTGTGTGTGTGTGTGTGTGTGTGTGTGTGTATATATATATATATATATATATATATATATATATATATATATATATACACTCTCCAGATTTCTAAAAATATGAAAGATATGTGTCTTATATACACTCCCTAAATTCATTCATGTTCATGTATGTGGATTAATAATCAACTTTTCACAAGATTATTCTTAGATATACTCATACACCTGAAATACATATTTGTTTCCTAGTACTGAAAACTAACTTCAGTGAAAGGTGCATACAAATTCTAATATGTCTACATTAACTGACCCAGTTTAACATCAATGCATGTTGGTTCCTATGGGACACGATGTGTATTTTGACGTTAATTTTTATTCCACAGTGGTACATTACTATTTCTTCAGTTTATGCACATCATAGGATATATATTTCATTCACTAGTTAGCAAATTTATAGGCATTTGTTTCACTTTCAGTCACTTCCTGCTCCAGAACACATGTATTTCTCTACGTTTCTTGACTGGTCTATTCATGAGACTTTTTTTCCAAATATATTGTTTTCGATTTCCATAATCAATTTTGAAGAAAAACTCACACACCCTTCGTGATTAACCACAACCATAAGATAATCATTAGATATATAACTGGTTGGAACTAATGATTGTATATCAATATAACATTTCTTATATATTTTCAGATATCCATTCAATCCATTATTTAAAGTGGATCCAGTTATATTATTTATTCACAGTATGGTCTATTCATGCATTATGTCTATATTAATAGAAACAGGGTACACCTATTTGTACCACCATACTAATTTATAAATCTTCAAAATATTGCTCCCAGAAATGGTGGAAGAAATACTCATGTCACCTGATCTACATACACATTTTATCACAGAAATATTCTGGACACAAAAGGCAAAGGTCACACTTAAAATTGTACCAAAGCCTAAATGGAAAGATAGCATGCATTACTAAAAACATCCATGTCCAGGTTGCCTAATGCTCTCAAATATCAATCCTATTCGTGAACTACATATTTGTTTCTTCCTAAGATTATATATTCAACTTCAAACCTGTTGAAAATGTCTAACCCTATCACACACTTTATACTTTGCTTGATTTCCTAATGTCTCTATTGATATCTGCTTTCCTACATGTTTTCCCCAGTTCATCATTGTGACTGACTCTTCTTATGTGCTGACATTTACATACGCTCTCTACCTGAAACCCTATTGCTGAAGAACTTTTCGTCCAAATCCTATACTCACTCTTCTTTCTAAACCTACCAACTACCTTCCTAATCCTACCGACTATCGGTTTTTGACTGGATGTTCTCTTCAACATTCAATCATCCAAGGTACAAGGTCCGATGCCAGTGTATATTGATTTATCTGAGACATCTGTGCAGCACATTACTCAAAGATAAGTATCCCACTCAAGTCCCCAATGCCCTTCTGGGCTTCAAATCTTACCTAGATTTCTGCTTTCATACTTATATTTCACATGTATACTCTTGTAAATATCGCAGGTTGCCAATACCATTATTCATGCCGCAGAATGATTCATAACCCAAATCAAACATGTTATTAACCCTAACCATACACTGTTCCCTCAATATAACTAACTTAAGAGCAGTGACAGAGTGGGTCTTACAATATAGGAATGTAGAAGATCTTCCACCTGCTGAGAACCTCAAAGATCCATGGAGAAATGATCCTTGGAGAAGATGTAGGCAGCTATGTAGGACCTGAGAGAGCAATAGTCATCTTCCATGGCAAACAACCTGGTCAGGATGAATTGATGAGTCTGAATCAGCCTCTCTCTTCTTAATGCAGAGAAGATGGACCAAACCAGGCCTCTGTGGAGAGCTGTTCCAGGGTGCCTATGGTTGATATACCATTCTAACTTCTGAATGTGTCACAGGATGTTGGGGCAGCCTCTATCTCATGGGAAACTTGGAAGCAACTGTTAGGACAAAGTGGTTACCAAGGCAGTGACCATATTCAGTTCCTGAAAGAAGTGACCTCACTTCACTTTCTTGGTGATGGAATTCTCTGAACTTGGGATCCAGGAAGCCAGGCACCCAGAGCCAGTCCCACTCCAGACCCAGTCCCACTCCAGACCCAGTGGGATAACTTTTTTGCTTTTCCCAAAGACATAGTCAGTCTTTCTTGGAACCTACTGATGTGAGGATGGCCAAATGCCAGCAGAGCTCTGAAGAGGGGCCTTTCCTGAGAAAGCAGGTAGTGGCTCACCGCTGGCTCCTTACAACTTCAGAGTTGGACAAGGAGACCAGATCTGAAACAGGACAGGACATTTTGGGGGAACATAATATGGCCCACCTGTCAGAAGACACTCAGGATAGACACAGACCTATTTGGGGGAAGGAAGTGCCTTTGCCGTTGTAGGTGTGAGTTTGTGGTTTTTTCTCATGTTCAGAGAATAGGTAGGAAAGGTGGTTTGTTTGGTTTGGAGTGGACTGTTTCTAGTAAGTCGTTTGATATTGTGAGTGTTTCTATGTCTGTGTATGCCACTGTATCCATGGTTGTAGACATTAGAAAAGAGAATGCATCAATGGATGTGTTGTCTCTAGTTGAAAGCTTCCACGATTCATACTGCGCAATTGATGAATGGACTGCAGCTTGCCTTATGGATGGGCAACATCTACTATCTTCTAAAGTTTCTGTTTTCTTCGTGAATTCTGGCCACTCTCCAGAATAGACTCATGGTTTTGTTTCGCAGATATGTAACACCACAAGGCTTTGTGACATGGCCATGTTCTGGATAGCTGAAGGGAATGAGAGCATCTCAGAAAACTCAGATATCAGTGTGACCAGTAAAGTTTCAGTGGAGAAACCCTTCTTTGGGCCATTTGCTTAATTCTATTTGTATTACCCTGAATGTCATAAAGGTCTTTGCCTCAGGCCACCCCTTTGTGTAGCCTGAAGAACACTGTTTTCATGTGGAAATGAATGGACACCACCTGTGGCTCTTTGCTTAACTGCTTTGGAATGGGATGTGTCTGAATCAGCCTCTTGTCCTTGTATGAGGTTGTGGCTTAGATTCTCAGCACCTGATGGATCTAAAGAAAGATCCCATGTGCTTCCAAAACTAAAATGTCCAAAAGAGCAGTCATTGTGGATGAATATTTTTGCCTTCTTGTTTTAGGTTCCTGAACTCCATCAAGTGAGAATAGGGATCCTTTGGGTCAAATGAGTTCTTGAAATCCCTGCAGAGGCTAGCCCATATGTGCTTGGGTTTTCTCATGACTCCAAATCACATAAAGAATCTATACACTACAGCCAGTAGGCCGAAATTGGAGAAGTGGAACACTTTAACAGAAGGAATATTTGATCACTCCTGGTTCACAGGAAGAGTGTCGAGGCCACCATGATTTTAGGCAAATAAGGGGTAAGTGAGCTTATTTTGGACACTACCTTGGGCTCATAGAAACCTCCAGCTAGAGGTTATGATGAGTGTCTACATGGAAGAAGATGATGGCCCTG
Source organism: Callospermophilus lateralis (assembly GCF_048772815.1). Lineage (NCBI taxonomy): Eukaryota > Metazoa > Chordata > Mammalia > Rodentia > Sciuridae > Callospermophilus > Callospermophilus lateralis. The sequence goes on along the minus strand of NW_027513519.1, from coordinate 434,238 downwards.
TGGGAGTGTTTTGATTTTAATTGTGGTAATTTTTGTGGCGGTCGGAAGGGATGACTGGGTCCAACTGGGCTTGAACTCTGGTGTGATTCCCCTTAGCGACTGCATTCTGGAATTGACCTCAGAGAATTATTGCCATGAATTGTGTTGGGATTTTAGGAGGACACACATAAGACTCACTCTTGGAAACTGAGATCTATGCCCAGGGTGGCTTTCCACAGAGGCCTGGGAATCTCAGCCAGGATATCACATGATTTTATTCTGAAAGACTTGGCAGCCATAGATGAGAGTCAAAACACACATGGACCTCACATTGTAGACGTCAATTGGCCTGGCTTTATGTGACCATTTGGTAACTCTTTGAGAAGCCTTGACTGTGAGAGTTCTCCAAAGCTTTCATTGAAATGAACTTTCTCAACACTTAATGGTTCCTGAATGAATTGAGACCCACAGTGCCTCTAACTTCATTTTTGATAAATTGCTAAATAAATACCATGAAATTTTTGAAATTTCCATGACCAGGTGGAACTGCAGAAAATTTGATGTCCTGTTGCTTATCATGTGTATACCAGACAGTGCCTTGTTTGACTGGGTCTCATGAAAATGGTGTAGAGCACGAGATGCCAGTAATTTGGAGCCTGCTGAGTAGTGGGCCTAGAGCAGTGGTGGGAAGGTGTGTGATAAAACATCATGGAGGGGCCATGTGGATCTGCCATTGGCTTCTAAATGGCTTGTGACTGATATAGTGCAGACATGAGACCCTTATATGTAAAGGCATCTTGTTATATGGAGAGTTTTAAGGGCAATGTTCAGAATAAGGTTGCTATGGGTATTGGGGCAAGCTCTGTGGGATAGAAGCCTGGTTGGTGCATTCTCCTGCAGACCCTGACCCACCACAAGTGACAGAACTCCCTCCAGCACTGTATCCCAGATTAAATTCTTATATTTTGTGAAGCAAATACCAAATTCCCAGTGCAGCAGCAAAAAACACCATGAAAAGTGGAGGATGACCAAATGTCTTCACAGTCCCCACCGGGAGACACTTAGCCTCCAGTGGCCACAGTTTACCTACAAAGAGAGAATTGAGCACTGCTGCCTCATGTTCATTGGAATATAAGAAACCATCTCTTCCCAGTCACATAGATGCAGACCCACCTTTGATGGTCTCACTACAAAGGAAGATAAAGCTCATGAAGCAACATATATTTCAGGATCCCAACCTCAGAGGCCATTTCCCAAGAATTCTTAGGCCAGCAGAGCTCCTTGTTTGTGGAGTGTTTATCCTGTCCTTTACTTTTGGAAACTCCTCTACCACCTCCAAGGTTGTGAACTCCCGAGCATATTCCATTCCATATATGTATTCCTAGATTTTTACATTTTTCTACTCTAATTGTGTCTTACTTGGGGCGAAGGTAATGTCAAGGCATTGTTCTAGATGTGAGTGGGAAGATTTTTGTGTAGCACATATTTACATACACATTGGATTCATTTTCCAATTTTCCATTTGAAATACTTAATCCCTGACACTAACCCGTACCCTACTAGTCTCTGACTAATAATCCTAAAATGATGGTGAAAAATAACCCAAAAAGAATAGAAATACAAGCAGTTCAGAGGAGGCATGGTGTATAGTTGGAATTGCCTTTTGCATTATATAATGTAGGAGTTATAAATCTAGTCAATTTTTTGTTGAAATAGTTCTACATGTGTTTTTTAAATTAACAAATATGTGAATCCCTGTCTCCCTTTCTCTGTAGCCTATTCAGCACATGTATTTTTATATGCACATATAGAATCCTACCTGATATCACTTGTACACACATGTGAGGTGGCTGAATTGGCAGATGCAAATTGTGAGAAGAGATCACTCCTCCTAAACGCTGTTGGAACTGAAAATTCAACCTACAGGTGAGCTTCCTAGTTGAATAACATTATACATAAATCCATGTTCAGTAAAATGAATATTTTTCGATCTTTGGATTATATATATTTCATGGTGAATTTCGATTGGCATATATATTGCTGCTTTTTTTTCTTTTATTGGTTGCTCAAAACATTACAAAGCTCTTGACATATCATATTTCATACATTAGATTCAAGTGGGTTATGAACTCCCATTTTTACTCCAAATACAGAATGCAGAATCACATCAGTTACACATCCATATTTTTACATAATGTCTTATTAGTTACTGTTGTATTCTGCTACCTTTCCTATGCCCTACTATCCCCCCTCCCCTCTCTTCCCATCTTCTCTCTCTACCCTACCTTCTGTAATTCATTTCTCTTATTGTTTATTTTCCCATTACACTCACAACCTCTTATATGTAATTTTTTGTAACAATAAGGGTCTCCCTCCATTACCATACAATTTCTCTTTTCTCTCCCTTTCCCTCCCACCTCATGTCTCTGCTTAATGTTAATCTTTTCTTCATGCTCTTCCTCTATGCTCTGTTCTTAGTTGCTCTCATTATATCAAAGAAGTCATTTGGTATTTGTGTTTTTTGGGATTGGCTAGCTTCACTAAGCATAATCTGCTCTAGTGCCAGGCATTTCCCTGCAAATTTCATGATTTTGTCATTTTTTAGTGCTGCGTAATCCTCCATAGTATATTAAAAAAAACATTTTTTTTTATCCATTCATCTATTGAAGGGAATCTGGGTTGGTTCCACAGTGTAGCAATTGTGAATTGTGCTGCTATGAACATCGATGTGGCAGTATCCCTGTAGTACGCTCTTTTAAGGTCTTCAGGGAATAGTCCGAGAAGGGCAATAGCTGGGTCAAATGGTGCTTCCATTCCCAGCTTTCCCAGGAATCTCCATACTGCTTTCCAAATTGGCTGCACCAGTTTCAGTCCCATTAGCAATGTACAAGAGTACCCTTTTCCCCACATCCTCGCCAGCACTTGTTGTTGTTTGACTTCATAATGGCTGCCAATCTCACTGGATTGAGATGGTATTTTAGGGTGGTTTTCATTTGCATTTCTCTGACTGCAAGAAATGGAGAGCATTTTTTCATGTACTTGTTGATTGATTCTATGTCATCCTCTGAGAAGTGTCTGTTCACGTCCTTGGCCCATTGGGTTATTTGTTATCTTATTGTCTAATTATTTGAGTTCTTTGTATACTTTGTATACTCTGGATATTAGGGCTCCATCTGAAGGGTGAGGAGTAAAAATTTGTTCCCATGATCTAGGCTCCATATTTACCTCTCTTATTGTTTCTCTTTCTGAGAAAAAAATTTTCAGTTTAAGTAACTCCCATTTGTTGATTCTTGTTATTAACTCTTGTGCTATGGGTGTCCTATTAAGGAAATTGGAGCCTGACCATACAATATCTAGATCGGAACCAACTTTTTCTTCTATCAGATGCAGAGTCTCTGATTTGAATCTAGCTCCTTGATCCACTTTTAGTTAACTTTTGTGCATGGCGAGAGAAAGGGATTCAGTTTCATTTTGTTGCATATGGATATCCAGTTTTCCCAACACGATTGGTTGAAGATGCTATCCTTCCTCCATTGAATGCTTTTAGCTCCTTTATCAAATATAAGATAGTTGTAGTTTTTTGGATTAGTCTCTGTGTCCTCCATTCTGTACCATTGGTCCACCCGCCTGTTTTCGTACCAGTACCATGCTGTTTTTGTTATTATTGCTCTGTAATATAGTTTGAAATCTGGTATCGCTATACCTCCTGGTTCACACTTCCTGCTTAGAATTGCTTTTGCTATTCTGGGTTGTTTATTTTTCCATATGAATTTCATGATTGGTTTATCTATTTCTACAAAAAATTCCTTTGGGATTTAGATTGGCATTTCATTAAACCTATAGAGAACTTTTGGTAATATCGCCATTTTGATGATGTTAGTTCTGCCTATCCATGAACAGGGTATATTTTTCCATCTTCTAAGATCTTATTCTACTTCTCTTTTTAGGGTTCTGTAGTTTGCATTGTATAAATCTTTCACCTCTTTTGTTAGGTTGATTCCCAAGTATTTAATTTTTTATGAGGATATTGTGAATGCAGTGTTTCTCCTCATTTTCTTTTCAGAAGTTTTGTCGCTGATATACAGAAATGCCTTTGATTTATGCATGTTGATTTCATTTCCTGCCACATTGCTGAATTCATTTATTAGTTCTAGTAGTTTTTTCTGTAGACCCTTTTGGGTCTTCTATGTATAGAATCATGTCATCTTCAAATAGTGATAATTTAAGTTCTTTTTTTCCTATTTTTATGCCTTTAATGTCTTTCATTGTTCTAATTGCTCTGGCCAGTTTTTCGAGAACTATATTGAATAGAATTGGTGATAGAGGACATCCCTGTCTTGTTCCAGATTTTAGAGGTAATGCCTTCAATTTTTCTCCATTCAGAATGATGCTAGCCTGAGGCTTAACATAGATAGCTTTTACAATGTCGAGGTATGTTCCTGTTATCCCTAGTTTTTCTAATGTTTTGAACATAAAGGAATGCTCTACTTTGTCTAATGGTTTTTCTGCATCTATCAAGATGATCTTATGGTTCTTATTTTTAAGTCTATTGATGTTGTGAATAACATTGATTGATTTTCATATATTGAACCCTCCTTGCATCCCAGGTATGAATCCTAGTTGATCATGGTGCACAATTTTTTTGATGTGCCGTTGTATCCAAATCACCAGAATTTTAATGAAAATTTTTGCATCTAGGTTCATCAGAGATATTGGTCTGTAGTTTTCTTTCATTGAGGTGTCTTTGTCTGGTTTAAGAATCAGGGTGATGTTGGCCTCATAGAAAGAATTTGGCAGAGCTCCCTGTTTTTCTATTTCCTGAATAACTTGAAAAGTATTGGTATTAATTCTTCTTTAAAGGTTTTGTAAAACTTCGCTGTATACACATCCGGTCCTGGGCTTTTCTTGGTTGGTAGTCGTTTGATTGCTTCTTCTATTTCATCGATTGATATTGGTCTGTTTAAATTGTGTGTATCCTCCTGACTCAGTCTAGGCAAATCATATGACTTAACAAATGTATCGATGTCTTCACTATTTTCTATTTTATTGGAATATAGGTTTTCAAAATAATTTCTAATTGTCTTCTGTATTTATGTAGCATCTGTTGTGATATTGCCTTTTTCATCGCGTATGTCAGTATTTTGAGTTCTCTCTCTTCTTCTCCTCGTTAGCATGGCTAAGTGTCTGTCCATCTTATTTATTTTTTCGAAGAACCAACTTTTAGTTTTGTTAATTTTTTAATAGTTTCTTTTGTTTCAATTCCGTGATTTACACTCTGATTTTAATTATTTCTTGCCTTCTGCTACGTTTGCTGTTGTTTTGCTCTTCCTTTTTTAGGGCTTTGAGATGAAGTGAGAGCTCATGTATTTGTTGTTTTTTTTTTTTTTTTTTTCGTTTTTTGAGGAATGACCTCCAGGCGATGAATTTGCCTCTTGAATCTTGTTTCATTGTGTCCCATTGAATCTGATATGTTGTGTCTGTATTTTCATTTATCTCTAAGAATTTTTTTATTTCCTCTTTTATGTCTTCTGTAACCCATTGATCATTCAGTAACATATTGTTCATTTTCCATGTGATGTAGGAATTTTCCTTCCTTCTTTTACCATTGGTTTCCAGTTTCATTCCATTGTGATCAGAAAAAAATTCATGGTATTATCTCCACCCCTTTATATTTACTGAGTGTTGCCCTATGGCATAATATATGGTCTATTTTTGAGAAGGATCCATCTGCTGGTGAGAAAAAAGTATATCCACTTGATGATGGTTGATATATTCTATATATGTCAGTTAAGTCTAGGTTATTGATTGTGATATTGAATTCTATATTTTCTTTATTCAACTTTTGTTTGGAGGATCTGTCCAATGGTGAGAGAGGTGAGTTGAAGTCTCCCATAATTATTGTGTTGTGGTCTATTTGATTCTTGAACTTGAGGAGAATTTGTTTTATAAATGTTGCAGCACCATTATTTGCTGTGTAAATATTGATAATTGTTATTTCTTGTTGGTGAATGGTTCCTTTTAACAGTATATAATGTCCTTCCTTATCCCTTTTGATTAAATTAGTCTTGAAGTCGATTTTATTCCATATGAGGATGGCCACCCCTGCTTGCTTACAAGGACCGTGTGCATGGTATAAATTTTCCCAACCTTTCACCTTCAGCCTGTGTATGTCTTTTCCATTCAGATGTGTCTCCTGGAAGCAACATATTGTTGGATTTGTTTTTTTTAATCCACGTAACAAGCCTATGTCACTTTATTGGAGAGTTTAAGCTATTAACGTTTAGAGTTACTATTGATATATGGTTTGTATTGCCACCCGTCTTTGATTATTTATATTTTTTTTTAAATTTAGTTTGTTTATCCATGATTAGCTTTTCCCCCGCCCTCTGTCATTACTGAGGCACTTCCCAATGATGGTTTTCGTTGTTGATATTCATTTTTTCCTTGTGTAGTGTTTTCCTTAAGATGCTTTGCAATGCTGGTTTTCTGGCTGCAAATTCTTTTAGCTTTTGTTTATCACGAAATATTTTTATTTCGTTGTCTTACCTGAAGCTTAATTTTGCTGAATACAGATTTCTTGGTTGGCATCCATTGTTTTTAAGTGTTTGAAATAAGTTGTTCCAGGATCTTCTCACTTTCAGCGTCTGTGATGAAAAATCCGTTGTTAACATTTTTGGTTTACCCCTGATTGTAATCTGCCTCCTTTCTCTTTTAGCTTTTAATATTTTCTCTTTGTTCTGTATAATGGATATATTCATAACAATGTGTCTTGGCATTGGTCTACTGTGATTTTGTGTGCTCGGTGTCCTGTAAGCATCTACAATTTTTTGTTTATCCGTTTCCATTTTTATTTCTGGAAAGTTTTCTGTAATTATTTCATTCAGCAGGTTACTCATTCCCTTGGTTTGAATCTCTGTACCTTCCTCTATCCAGATGACTCATAAGTTTTTTTTTTTTTTTTCTTAATGTTATCCCATATATCTTGGATGTTTTTCTCATGACTTTTTACCAGCATTTCTTTGTTGGCTAGACTTTTTTCAAGATGATATACTTTGTCTTCATTATCTGACATTCTGTCTTCTACTTGCTCCACTCTGTTAGTGATACTCTCAATTGAGTTTTTAATTTGGTTTATCATTTCCTTCATTTCTAGAATTATTGTTTGATTCTTTTTATAATCTCTATCTCCTAATAAAGATGCTTACTTTCTTTTTATATCTGTTTATGTAATTCATTTTCAATGTGTTCTTTCACTGTTTGGTTTTGATGTCTCATATCCTCTTTAAGGTTCCATTCCATCTGTCTAAGGTATTCCTTGAGTTCTTTATATGACCATTTTTCTGATGACTCTAGGTCCTTCTGAATATTTAGGCTGTCCATCATTGTTTGTACTCCTTTTCTTCCTTGCTTTTTTAAGCTGCTCTTGTTACTTCTTGTTTTGTTTGACTGCTGAGGTACTGCTTACTCTTATAAATTTATTTGATGCTTGGGAGGAAAGATATTAGAAGGGAAGGGAAGAAGTCACTAAAGAGAATGAGAGTAGGCAGGTAGAATTCAAGGAAGGGGGAATAAAAAAATTGAAAAGAAATGAAAAGACAAAAGAAAAAAATAGAAAATAAATAAAGAAAAAAAAATTAAATAATAATTATAATTAAAAAATGAAAATTAAAATTTAAAATAATATTATTAATAATAATGATAAAATAAAAAAAAATAAAAAAATAAAAACATTAAAAAAAGTTAAAGAACAACAACAACAACAAAAATGAAAATGAAAGAAATAGAAAAAATATAAATAAAAAAATAATAATAATACATGCAGTTGAAGCCAGATTTAAAGTTAGGTAGTCAGTGTAGTTAGGTAAATTGGGTCTAATATCGAGTGAAATCTAAAATGGAGGCCATGCTGGGAATGACTCAGGGAAAACTCAGGACAACTCATGGAATGTTAATGAAGTCCTGAAAAGGCCCTAGGCCAAAGTCCACCTCAAAGAAATGTTAATGGAGCCCAGGAAACAGCCCCCAGCAAACTTGAAGGTGCTGACTCAGAAGTCCTTCCTGACCAGATTACTTCTTTGGCCCACCTGTGTCCCACCCCTCTTCCAACCTACATTCCATCACCAAAACTATAAAAAGGGGAAACAACCGCACTTCCACGGATTCCACCTCTTGGGTCCCCTTCTTCCTCCGGGAGAAGTCTTTTCTGCTGTCCTTTAATAAATTTCTGATTTCTACTCTGACCTTGCCTCGGCGTGTGCTTTCTGGTGTTATTCTTCAACATTGGGGAAGCAAGAACTCATCACCGGTCAACAGCGGTTTCATATTGGAGGTCCCATACGGAGATTCTACACGGAGGTAAGTGCACCCCATGTCTGTTTGATGTGCAGCTTTCTCTCTCTTTCTCTCTGGAGGGTAAGGTGGGCACCCGATGGCTACCTAAACACAACTAGTGCAGCCGCCACTCTTCAAGACTCGGGTGAGAGGTTTCCTGGCCTAGGCAGCTCTCAATTACCTGTTCAATACAGAGCAGGCATGTTGGGTTTTGCGAAAGCCGCTTCCAACTTTTCTATCTGGGCCCGGAGAGCAATTGGCGTGAGTACACAGTGTCCCGAATACCAATCTGCCTCGGATGCGTGGAGGTGGGGGAAGGAGTTTGGAACAACTGCGGAATTCCGGTCTGGGCTACTCTCAGACGATTCTTAAGGTTCCTTTCTCTTGAGCCTCCTCCCGACAGCCCCCAGGGGTATCTAGGGTGATCGGTAGATGAATGGCACTGAGGGAAAGCCCCAATCACATTTGCCTCCATATGGGCTACGCAACACTCCAAACCCTGCATCCAATCCCTCCTGGATGCTCCCCTTTCTTTGCCGGTCAGAAATGTTAGCAATTCGGGTTGAGACTGAGAAAGGCATGAGATAATTAGTAAAATCTTCCCAGGTTCCCTAAGGTGCATAGGTAACTTTCAATAGTCTGTTTTACCACCCAATGTTTAAAATGAGCTGTGTTCTCTTTAAGCTGCTAGAGAGGCATTTTTAGAATCAACTCCTCAGGTAATCTGCTAGTCTACAGAGCAAAGTCAACAAAAGAGAACATGATTCTCTTTTCCAATGGGTTTTTAGTGGCCAGGAGGATACAGTAATGCCCTTAAGTCTGAATCCTCCCAGGGTCTCTGGCACAGGGCAAACTGAGACCCTAGCACTTTGCTAAAGGGGACCAGAAACCCCTTGGCAAAGCAAGGTGAGAGACGGGTTTTCTGGACCGTTTAGGAAGCTCAAACCTAGGGAGACGTCCCTAATGAGAACAGTTTTCTCTGGCGCAGTGTGGGCGCCTGAGTCCTGTTTTCTTCTCACTCAGATGGAAGCTTCTCTCTCTCCAATATGCCAGGTGCACCACTAGCCTGTGTATTAAAAAAATTGGGACAGTCTGATAAAATTTACAAAAAGGAAATGGTGTGAGGTGCTGTATATTCAGATTTTCGTTGCTCTAAGGGAAAATCCTAAATTATGCCAACAGTGTAAAGTAGACTTAGCTATGATATCTGCTATGAAGAGAGAAAATCTTGGACTCACTGAGGAAAAAAATCAAGAGAAAAATTTGAGCCAATCAAAGTACATACCCTTTTCCCCCTTCAAGACCTAAGGCAGATAAAAACTGACTCTACTGGAAAAGTTAGGAGATATGCCAGATTGCCTGGGATTGGGTCTATCCAAAGGTGCTAATCCTATAAATAAAGGGGAAACTGAGGATTTCTCAGCAGCTGCCAGAGCCATCTTCGCTCTGGGGAATTTCCTCATTCTTCCCCTGCACTGCAAGGATTACTCCACCTGAAAGCAGTAAAGTCAGTCACACTGAGGCCCTTAATTTTACACCTATAGTTGCCCCTATGTGAAAACATCTGGTCCACTCATGGGGAAATCTATGGTGCCATTGATAGGAGTCATAATTAAATGGAAGTTCAAAACCTGGAGAGATATTTTCTTATCTAGTTGTCTGATTGTTTCTTGGGGATAATCAAAGCTAAATGTGTGTCTAAAAGATGATGTTTCATTGTAACATCTGGTATCTAAATGAGTTTGAAGCATTGCACAATCTTGCAGTTAAAAGTTAGGGTTAGGTAATTGTTTAGTTTGATTTCAGATAATTCATGCCAGAGAACGTAGATGCTTAGGATAGAAAATTAAAAGAACTCTACTTCCAAGTTGGCAAGTAACTCCCAATCATTCAGTTTTATTTTTTCATCAATTTTGAACTGGGTAGCCTGAAAAGATTTCACTAGGTGTACCAGTGCATTAATTTGGGCAAGGATAGTAAATTATGATTTGGTGTCTGTTCCCTGTAGTGTGTAAGATTCAGGAAAAGAAAATGTTGGATTGGGACGTTGGTCTGGCTTATTGAAATAACATTGAATAGCAACAGTCTTGGAAATTTTTAAAGCTTAATTTTGGATATACATGGTAGTGTGTAGTTCTCTTTCAAAATTTTTTCTTGTGATTTAATGTAACTTAATACTACTTTAGAAACTTCAGAACAAAGAAAGTGGCTTAATGATCCTGAAGGGATCTCTTCTGATGGTAGCTTTATATTATTAAGCAAGATCCTATTTTCAGTTTTGTGTGAGCAAGTTTTTCTAGTGTAGAAAGATGTAAAGGTATGAAATTTTATAAATTGTATCTTAAACTTGTATCATAATTTTCAACATCCAAACCTGGAAATTATGACTTAATGGTTAAAATGCCTTAGGCATGAGGTTTGTGCTCAGAATTCCAGTTTTCCCAGACCTCAGCCAGGACTTAAATTGATATGCAAATAGAAGAAGCCTGGAGCACTCAGTAGGAGACAGATCTGAGACCTAAGAAGAAAAAAACGGTAAAAGTGTCTTTTTATGGGAACTCAAACTAGATTAAACCAAAGAGTAATTACAGGCCAGTCAATTTTTTCTAGGATTTTTGCTTTTTCCTTAGATTTTGTATTTTTTTTGAGCTCATGATTTTGATCCTTCAGACAAGTTAATGTTTTTCTGATAAGTTCTATTTTTGATCAACTATGGAGTTTTTAAACATTGCAATGAGATATCACCTGAGAAAGCAACAAGGCCTTTACTATTGTGTTGTGTTACACTCGTGTTACGTGTTGTATGTCAGTATGTCTGTGTGTTTGTCCCTATATCATGCAGTGATATACCAATTGACAGATGAGGAGCGCTCATGAAAAATTTTAAAAAGTGGATCCAAATATCTTTGATTCACGTGATTCAAATGGCTCAATTTAAATTAGGTAAACAGATGAATGTAAAGATGTCTTTAAAATTAAGCTTATTATAAGTTTTTCTAGGTGTTCAAAAATAAAACCTAATAAAATGTTGATGTCTATAAAATGTGATTAAATTCAAAATTTACAAGTATTGTTTCAAAATGTGAACAGAAGGAGATTAACAGATAAAAAAGAAACTAGAAGGTTATAGGTATGGATTTCATAGAGGGAAAATGTGTTTCTGGATAAGAGTCTATATGATTAAGTAATTAGAAGAGTTTAAGTAAATGATATAAAGAAGGTCTGTGTAAGTTGCTTATAAGTGTAAGTTTTTGAGCAAGTAATCTTAAAGAAATTAAACAGCTGGTTAAACCAGTGCTGTTGTTTTAGAGAATTGTGCTAGGTTATTTCTTTAAAAGCCAAACTTGGTTAATATAAAAACATCAATGTAATTGGTGCTATTAATGTGTTCACATCTTCCAGGTATACAAGTCTGTTAGGTAGAAGCCTTAGAAAGAGCATTATATCAAGCTGTGTTCTAAAGTTGTATGGTAATTTTAGGCTTAAAAGAAAGACATGTTGGAGATATAATTGAATCATTTGTTTTCTATAACTGGGCTTGTTATCAGTAAGTTATGTAAAGTTCCATGTTACCTTTTTACACTGAGATACAACAAGTGTATTTTTAAGTTAATGAGGGCTTAATCTGTGTAAAGATTTTATTGTAAAACACAAAAGTACTTTGCTACTTTTCTACAAAAGGTTAGAAGCTTTCAGCCTTTCTTTAATTCATGTTTTAGATGTGATATTATGTTGTGTTTGCTCAAGTTCACAACAATTTATGTAGGCTTTATAAAATGATGTCTAAAAAGCAAAGATCAGTTTCAGAACTATAGTAAGATTCATGAAGAGCCCCACGTTACTTGAGATAAGGCTCTATGTCCCATCCCACTGCATGTGAAAGTGACTATGAAAGAAGTAGGCCAGATTTCAGTACATTTAAAGTTGTGCCCAAAAGTTGTTTTTGTCAAGATTACTAGGATCTCAAACAGGGGATATAATGTATAAGTCCACCAAAATTCAAGGTAGCTATTATATGAACTAAATATGTTTTTACTCTTGATAATTTTATCTTGTAGTTTGCTTTTAGATGGTCTAAAGATTACCTGTTTTGCAGAGGTACTGATTTAAGAACTCACAACCATGGTTAATGTAAGATAAGGAGTTATCACCTACAGGATAGAGAGATAGACATTAAAGCCCAGTATTCTTAATATAAGGCTGTTGAAACTTATTTGCTGGATGTTTAAGATTAAGTTTTAAAATTAAAAATTTGGCTCTTGCCCTCTGAGTCAGTCTGAGTCAGGGGATAGGGGACTTTTCCAAAGAGCTTTGCAACTCTAGGCCACATAACCTCCCCATCAGTTAGATTAATGAGACCAGTGGAGGACAGAAAGCCAATTAGTGCATTTGCTGCGAAGAGGAGGGTCATCAGAAAAGGGAGACATGCCTGATGCTTCCGAGGGAAGCCACATGGTCAAGCAAGGCCTGGACCCATCCTAGCGCAAATGGCAGTTGCAGATCTGAGAAGCTGCTGTAAAGTTCCCGAGGACTCCCAGGGAAACTCAGCTGACTGTTAACAATAGATGGAAACAAAGGTCAGTTTGACTTGCTTCATCTTAAACACTTAGCAAAGACAGTCAAAGCCAAAACACAGCTATTCCTGGGAATTTTAAATAAAATAATATTTAAATGTAACTTCCATAAATAAGTAAACTGGAGGCTTCAAAAGAGATTCTCAGACAGGAATGCCTGATAACTATCAAAAGGAACTGCCAGAGTAGTTTTTAGTTTAAGGCTGTTATTTCTAACCTACCCAGGTAGGCATGGTGTTTGATAGTATGGTTATCCAGCCCTAAGTTACAGAATTAAATATTTCTCTATTAGACACAGAGGTCATACTAGTAAAAAGATTTTGCAAGCTCAGATGACATTAAGTTATTAACTTTATCTTAAGGAAAGGACATCTGTAACCCTAAAAGTTAAATGTTGTGTTTACATCCCTGACAATTCTGGCAATGTGACAAATATCCTTAAAGATTTACATGCTCAGATAGAAGCCATGTCCTCAGCAACTTTGTCATGAAAACAATATCTTAGCTCCTGGTTCTTGGTACTTCCTGGTGGAAAATATTGTTAGTCTTTGTCTTTGCCATCATACTCATTGGCATATTCCTGTGCTATGGGATTTATTGCTGCATCAATCTGGTTCCAGTACTAATGAATTCTTGTTTCTCTTATAGACCACCCATCACTCAAATGGCCCTCCACTCTATTTCTTCTCAATCAGACTTCAATCATGGACCCACTCGATAGACCCGATTTTTAAAGGGGGACTCCAAACTGCTTGCCCCACACCGTCCCTCTTCAGCCTGAAGAAGCCAGAAAGATTTTCTTCGCCCCCCTTCCTTACAGCAGTAAGGAGTTCCCAAATTAGAGGGGGGAATGAAGCCAGATTTAAAGTTAGGTAGTCAGTGTAGTTAGGTAAATTGGGTCTAATACCAAGTGAAATCTAAAATGGAGGCCATGCTGGGAATGACTTAGGGAAAACTCAGGACAACTCATGGAATGTTAATGAAGTCCTGAAAGAGCCCTAGGCCAAAGTCACCTCAAAGAAATGTTAATGGAGCCCAGGAAACAGCCCCCAGCAAACTTGAAGGTGCTGACTCAGAATCCTGAGCAGATTACTTCTTTGGCCCACCTGTGTCCCACCCCTCTTTCAACCTACATTCCATCACCAAAACTATAAAAAGGGGAAACAACCGCACTTCCACGGATTCCACCTCTTGGGTCCCCTTCTTCCTCCGGGAGAAGTCTTTTCTGCTGTCCTTTAATAAATTTCTAATTTCTACTCTGACCTTGCCTCAGCGTGTGCTTTCTGGTGTTATTCTTCAACATTGGGGAAGCAAGAACTAGTCACCGGTCAACAGCGGTTTCGCAGTCATAGAGTTCAATTAACTTCTCTTTCAGTAGGTGGAGCTGTGTGCACTGGGCCAAGCTTCTCCTCTGAATAAGTGGGAACCAATCACTGTGCAGCAGCTCTTCCTCCCAGACTTGGCGGATCTCCAATCCTGAGTGCCTAGGGCCTTCTCTTGTGCTTCCTCAAGCCATGCCCTGCTCACCTGTGACGCTCACCACAATAGTGGTTACAAGCCAGAACTCTACTCCTGCCAGCCCTGTTTTCATGAACGCCTGGGCACACTCTCCCTGTTTGCCTCCCTCAGACTCTAAGTTTGTAGAGCTTGGGTCTGAGGACCCCCAGCGAATTTTCTTGCCCTCTGGGAGCCATGCCCCCGGTACGTGGTGTAAGAGACCTCAATTGTCAGCACTTGTGGGATCAGGAGCAGGGAATTACACGCCGCTAGGTCCGAGCCAATCCTGATTCCCTAGGTCTGGCTATTGTGCTCACGGGAGAGCTGGGAGAGGCCCTTACGGCAGAGCTGGGAGGGGCCCTTAAGGTTTCCCCGCTGTGTTGAGAGAGATGGCTAGGGGATTACACACCTGTCACGCTGGTTTCAATGAAGTTATCTCCTCTGCCCGTGACGTCATTTTTATGCTATGGTGGTATCCCATGCAAATGGTGACCGTTTGTTCCCTTTGCAAGGTAACCAACGCAACGGGTGGGTCCTGACTGTTTCTCCCAAGCGCCGTTTCAATCCTGTGGCCACTGCCTTTGAAGGCTTGGTTGGCTTTTACCTCTGAAAGTTCAGAAGGGCTGAACAGTTATTTCAGCGGGATCTTAGTGCTGAGTCACGAGAACCAGGCAAACCGGAGGTTGAATGCAGCCGATCCAGGCTCGGTGTGTGTTCTGAGGGGCCCAGACTGTTCGCCCCAGATCCACATCAGGTCAACATTGCCTAGTGATTCTGAGCAAACAGCATTTAGACAGTTTACGGAGCTGAAGAAGTCAGAGACTTGATTTTTCCATGCCTGCCTTCATGATGGATCTCCTGTATTGCTACTTTTTTATATCTGTGCATGTGAGTGGGTATGTATGAGAGTGTATATATATATATATACACTCTCCAGATTTTTCAAAATATGAAAAATATGTGTCTTATTATACACTCCCTAAATTCATTCATATTCATATATGTGTATTTATAATCAACTTTCCACAAGATTATTCTCAGAAAAAATCATCCACCTGAAATACATATTTGTTTTCTAGTACTGAAAACTAAATTCAGTGAAAGGTGCAAACAAACACTAATATTTCTACAGTTACTGAGCCAGTTTAACATCAATGCAAGTATATTCTTAGGGGACATGATGTGTATTTTGACTTTTATTTTTATTCAACACTTATACGTTACGATGTCTTCAGTTTATGCACATGATAGGATATATATTTCATTCACAAGTTAGAAAATTTATAGGCATTTGTTTCACGATCAATCACTTTCTGATTCAGAACACATGATTCTTCTATGTTTTTTGACTGGTCTTTTCATGAGACTTCTTTCCAAACACAGTATTTTTGTTTAACATCATCACTTATAAAGCAAAACTCAAACACCCTTCTTGATAAACCATAATCCTAATATTACCATTAGATATATAACTGGTTGGAATGAATGATTATATATCAGTATAAGATTTCTTATATATTTTCAGATTTCAATTCAATCCATTATTTAAAGTGGAACCAGTTACATTATTTATTCATATTATCGTCTATTCATGCATTATCTCTATATTCATAGACACAGGGTACACCTCTTTGTACCCCTAATACTAATGTATATGTCTTCAAAATATTGCTCCCTGACATGGTGAAAGAAATACTCATGTTACCTGATCTACATATACATTTTACCACAGTAATATTCTGAACAAAAAAAATGTAAAAGTCACACTTATGATTGTACCAAAGCCTAAAAGGAAAGTGAACATGGATAACTAATAACATCCGTGTCCAGGTTGCCTAATGCTCTCAAATGTCAATCCCATTGGTGACAACATATTTGTTTTTTCCTATGATTATATATTCAAACTCAACCCTGTTGAAAATGTCTAATCCTATCACTCATTTATACTTTGACTGATTTCGTTATGTCTCTATTGATACCTGCTTTCCTACATAATTTCCCCAGTTCATCATTGTGAATGACTCTTCACATGTACTGACATTTACATTCACTCTCTAAACGAAACCCTATTGCTAAAGAAGCTTTTTATTCCAAATCATATTCTCACTCTTCTTCCTAAACCTACCGACTATCTTTCTAATCCTACCTACTATCCCTTTTTGCCTGGATGTTCTCTTCTACATTTAATCATCCAAGGTACAAGGTCCTATGCCATTGTATATCGATTTAACTGAGACAATTGTACAGAACGTAATTCAACACTATGTATCCCAATCAAGGGCCCAATGCCCTTCTGGGCTTCAAATCTTTCTTAGATTTCCGTTTTCATACATATATTTCACTTATATATTCTTATAAATATCACAGGTACCCAATCCCTTTATTCATCCTGCAGAATGATTCCTAACCCAAATCGAACATATAATTAACCCTAACCATACACTAACTTTACCGAAGAGCAGAGACAGAGTTGGTATTAAAATACAGGAATGTAGGGTATCTTCACCTGCTGAGAACCTCAAATGTTCATGCAGAAATTATCCCTGGTGAAGATGAAGGCAGGTATGAAAGATCTCAGAAAGCAAAAGTCATCTTCCATGGCAATCATCCTGGTCGGGTTGAAGGGTTGTGTCTGAATCATTCTCTCTCTTCTTAATGTATACAAGATGGACCAAACCAGTTCTGTGTGGAGAGCTGTTCCGGGGTGCTTATGATTGATATAACATTCTAACTTGTGAAAGTGTTACAGGAAAACTGGGGCAGCCTCCACCTCATGGGACTTTTGGAAGCAACTGTTAGGGCAAAGTGGTTGCCAAGGCAGTGACATAATTCAGATTCTGAAGGAAGTGACCTCACCTCACTTCTTTGGTGATGAAACTCTCTGAACTTGGGATCCAGGAAGCCAGGCACCCAAAGACAGTCCTTGTCCCAGTCCCAGTGGTCTCACATGTTTGGATTTACCAAGGACAGAGTCAGTCTTTCTTGGAACCTACAGATGTGAGGATGGCCAAATGCCAGGAAACCTTTGAAGAGGGGCTTTTCCTTAGAAAGCAGGTAGTGTCTCACCACTGGCTCTTGACAACTTCACAGAGTTGGCCAAGCAGACCAGAACTGAGACAGGAGAGGTCATTTTGGGGAAACATAGTATGGCCCACCAGTCAGAGGACACTCCAGAGAGTCACAGACCTACTTGGGGGAAGGAGGTGCCTTTGTGGGTGTGGTTGTGAATTTGTGGTTTTGTCTCATGTTCTCAGAATAGGTAGGAAAGGTGGTTTGTTTGGTTTGGAGTGGACTATTTCTAGTAAGTCCTTTGACAAGGCGAGTGTCTGTGTATCCCACTGTGTTCATGATTGTAGACATTAGAAGAGAGAATGCATCAATGGATGTTTCCTGTCTACTAGAAAGCTTGCCAGCATTCATTGTGCCCAATATATGAGTGGACTCAGGCTTGCCTTATGGATGGGCAACACCTACTAGCTTCATAATTTCCTGTTTTCTCCTTCAATTCTGGCAACTCTCCAGAATAGTATCATGGTTTTGTGTCCAAGATATGTACCACCTCCAATATCTGTGACATGGCCATGTACTAGATAGTTGAAGGGAATGGCTAGCATCTCAGAAATCTCAGATATCAGTTGACCAGGAAAGTCTCAGTGGAGAAACCCTGCTTTGGTCCTTTTGCTTACATATTGTTCTGTTGCCCTGAATGTCAGGAAGATCTTTGCCTCAAGCCACCACTTTGTGAAGCCTGAAGAAAACAGTTTTCAAATGCAAATGAATTGGCATCACCTGTGGATCCACGTTTAATTGCTTTGAAAAGGGATATGTCTGAATCAGTCTCTTGGCCCTGTGTGAGGCTGTGGCTTAGATTCTCAGCACCTGATGGATCTAAAGATAGATCCCATGCATGCATCCAAAACCAAAATGGCAAAAAGATCAGATATTGTTGATTAAATCTCTTGCCTTCCTCTGGTAGGTTCCTGACATCCATCAGGTGAGAACAGGGATCCTTTGGGTCAAATGAGTTCTTCATAACCCAGCAGAGGCTAGCCCATAGGTGCTTGTTTTTTCTCATGACTCCAATTCACTTAAAGAATCTAAACCTCAAAGTCAGTAGGCCTCAAGTTGGAGAAGCCAAGCAGTATTAAAGGAAGGCCTATTTGATCACTCCTGGTTTCCAGGAAGGGTGTCCACGGCACCCTGACTTTAGGCAAATGAGGGGCAGGAAGTTTATTTTGGACACTGACGTGGGCTGCTCCCCTCATTGAAACCTCCAGCCACAGGTTATGATGAGTGTCTATATGGAAGAAGATTTGGGCCATGTGGGAGTGTTTTGGTTTTAATTGTGGACATTTGAATGGTGGTTGGAAGAGATGACTGGGTCCACCTGGGATTGCACTCTGGTGTGATTCCCCTTAGAGACTGAGTTCTGGTACTGATCTCAGAGAAGTATTGCCATGAATTGTGTTGGGATTTTAGATGGCCATGAATGAGAGTTGCCCATGGAAAGTGACATCTAGGCCCAAGTTGACTTTCCACAGATCACAGGGAATCTCAGCCAGGATATCACATGATTTTACTCTTAAAGACTTGGCAGCCATTTTTTGAGAGTCAAAACACACATGGACCTCACATTGTAGACCTCAATGGGCCTGGCTTAATCTGACATTTTGGCCACTCTTTGGGAAGCCTTGCCTGTGAGAATTCTCCAGAGTTTTCATCAAAATGAGCTTACTCACCATTTAATGGTTCCTGAATAAATTGAAACCCACAGTGCCTCCAACTTCTTCCTTGAAAATTGACTAGATAAACACCATAAAAATTTTTGAAATTCCCATGACCGGGTGGCACTGGAGAAAATTTGGATGTCTTGTTGCTGATCATGAGTATGTAAGACAGTGCCTTGATTGACTTGGTTTTATGAAAAAGGTGTAGAACAGAGATGCCAGTAAGTTGGATCCTGCTGAGTAGTTGTCCTAGAGCAGTGGTTGGCAGGTGTGTGATAAAACATCTATGTTGGGCCATGTGGATCTGCCATTGGCTTGCAAATGGATTGTGACTGACATTTTGCAGCCAGTAGACTCTTATATGTAAAAGCATATTGTTATATGGAGAGGTTTCAGGGCAATGTTCAGAATCAGGTTGCTATGGTCAATGGAGCAAGCAATGTGGGATAGAAGCCTGGTTGGTGCATTTTCCTGCAGAACCCGACCCACCACAATTGACAGAACTCACTTCAGCACTGTGTCCCTGTTGAACTCCTTGTATTTCATGAAGCAAATTCCAAACTCCCAGTGCTGCAGCAAGAAACACCACGAATAGTGGAGGATGACCAAATGGATTTACAGTCCACATGGGGAGACACTTAGACCCCAGTGGCCACAAGTTACATACAAATAGAAAATTCAGCACTGCTGCCTCATGTTCATTGGAAAATAAGAAACAATGTCATCCATGTCACATAGATGAAGACCCAGCTTTGATGGTCTCACTCCAAATGAATCTAATGCTCCTGACAGCAGCATATATTTCATTCCCCAACCTCAGAGGCAGTTTCTCCAAATGTCAGGCTGGCAGAACTTCATGTTTGTGGAGTGTTTACCCTGTCCCTTACTTTTGGAAACTCCTCTACCACCTCCAAATTTGTGAACTCTTGAGCATTTTCCATTCCACATATGTATTCAAAGATTTTCTAACTCCTCTCCTCTAATTGTGTCTTGTGTGGGGCGAAGGTAATGTCAAGGCATTGTTCTGAATGAGAGTGGGAAGTTTTTTGTGTAGCACATATTTGCATACACATTGGATACATTTTCAAATTTTCCATTCGAAATACTGAATCCCTGACACTAACACATACCCTAATAGACTTTGACTTCTAATCCTAATATTATGGAGAAAAATAACCCAAACATAATAGAAATACAAGAGGTTCACAGGAGGCATGGTGTATAGTTGGACTTGCCTTTTTTATGATAAATGGTAGGTGTTATAAATCTAGCGAATTTTAATTGAAATAGTTCTCCATGTGTTTTAAAAGTTAACAAATATGTGAATAACTGTCTCCCTTTCTCTGTAGCCTATTCATCACATGTATTTTTATATGCACATATCGAATTCTACCTGGTATCACTCGTACATTTTTTGAGGTGGCTGGCTTGGCAGATACAAATTGTGAGAAGAGATCACTCCTACTAAATGCTGTTGGAACTGAAAATTCAACATACGGGTGAGCTTCTTAGTTGAACGATATAAATCCATGTTCATTAAAATGAATATTTTTGGATCTGTGGATGATATATATTTCATGGTGAATTTCGATTGGCATACATAATGCTACTTTTTAATGTCTCTGTGTGTATGTATATATATATATATATACATATATATATATATATTTTTTTTTCACTCTGCAGATTTTTCAAAATATGAAGTATATTTTTCTTATTATACACTCCCTAAATTCATTCATATTCATGTATGTGGATTTATAATCAACTTTTCAAAAGATTATTCTCAGAAATATTCATCCACCTGAAATACTTATTTGTTTCCTAGTACTGAAAACTAACTTCAGGGGATCATATGATGGCTGCGAAGGGAGTGCATCACCCCCATGTACCGCATCACTGTGCAGGAGAGTGACGAGTTAGAATGGCTAAAACCTATCTTGTTAGGAATTTCCAGCAAAATTGTGGTTCTCCAAAACCTAGTGTACATATTTCCATCTCATGAGGATCAGCTATGGGGGCTCAAACGCGAGGATTTGTCCTCACAGAAGGTCATGCGGCTTATTCAGGAAATCGCTCCACGGCTAGAGTCTGTGGCGCGTGCTGGGAAACGACGAGATAGCAACGCAAATATACAGTGGTGCAGATACTGTGAGCTCCTGCCAGGTATGCAATCACTGTGCTCAGTGCTGAATTCTGGGTTTGAGACGGGGAAGCATGCAGTCCAATTCGTTTCTCCATACCGGTCAAACCACAGAGGAATCCAGCGGCCACCATCTTGGAGAGGTGACGTCACCATCCCTGTTTTCGACTGATCACAGCTTATTCAGCATTAGAACAGGTAATTTCAAGATGCCATTCACCTTTGTCTTGCAGACAAATTACTCAGGCTCAGTGCTAAAGAACCCGCAGAAACTGCGTCTTGGAGCCTGCTTCTATTAGAACATACACCGAGCCCAGAGCGACCGAATTCCGCCTCCCGGAACTGATCTGGCCCAGGGCTAAAGAACCCGCGGAAACTGCTTCTCGGTCCTGGTCTTGCTGAATACTGTGGAGGTAAATATCAACCGAGCCTTCATAGGCAGTGGCAACAGGATTGAGACGGGGCTTGTGAGTGCCAGTCAGGACTCACCCATTGCTTTAGTCACCCAGCAAAGGGAACGAAATGCTGCCTTTTGCATGGGATGCCAACATGGCAGAGATCTGATGTCATCAGAAAGCAGCAGAGGAGATAACTTCATTGATACCAGCGGTGACAGAAACAGTTGGTCTCCTGGTAAAGAAAGTGAGTCACAAACACCCGGGTCTCTCTCACTTTGTCATCAAGCCAGAGGGGCAGAGCAGAGCTGCCGCATGGTAGTCACATCACCCCAATTGGAATAGAGGCAGAACAGAGCCACCGCCCTTGCCCAGAACAGGCCCAGTGACCTGCCGGCGTGGTAGTCACATCACCCGAATTGGAGTAGATGCAGAGCAGAGCCTTCTCCCGCACCTAGTACAATCCCAGTGGGCCACCGGCATGGAGTCAGGTCACCCCAATAATAGTAGGGGCAGAGCAGAGCCTTCGCCTGCATCCAGAACAGGCCCAGCAACCTGCCGGCATGGTAGTCACGACCCCCCAATTGGAGTAGGGGCAGAGCAGAGCCATCACCCGCGCCCTCAAGGTAGGCACACCTGCACCCGACTGGCAGAAGAGGCCCATCACCCTGCCGGCGCGGCAGACACTTCACGCCATTTGGAATAGGAGCAGAGAAGATCCGTTGCCCGTGCCCACAAGGTAGGCAGACCTGCGACAGACTGGCGGAACAGGCCCAGCAACACACCTGCATGGTAGTCACGTCACCCCAATTGGAGTATGGGCAGAACAGAGCCGCCGCCAGCACCTACAAGGTAGGCAGGCCTGCGACCAATCGGCAGAACACCCCAGGGGTCCACGGGCCTGGTAGACACGTCACACCAATTGGAGGAGGGGCAGAGCAGAGCTGCCTCCCGCGCCTGCATGGTAGGCAGACCTGCAACCGATCAGGAAAACAAGCCCAGCTGCCCGTCAGCAAAGTAGTTAGATCACCCTAATTGGAGGAGCAGCACAGCCCCCCCGCGCCCATGCAAGGGAGACTTTTCAACTATACAAGAGCAATATAAATATAAAGGAGGAAAATTTCAAAATCACAACAGTTTCACCAAGCAGAAAGAAAAGCGAGCAGTATGATAAGACAAGGAAAAAAGGACCACAAGCAATGCAGGTCAGCACAACTTTAGAAGAGGTAATACCTGCAGCAGATGGAATGTCAGATAAAGAACTCAGGATATACATGCTTCAGATGATCTGGAGTCTCAAGGAAGACATTAGACAGCAAAATCAGACAATGAAATATCACTTCGACAATGAATTACATAAACAAATCCAAGAAGAAAAAGATCAGCTATACAGGGAGATAGAGGTTGTAAAAATAACAAACAGAAATCCTAGAAATGCAGAAAGCAATAAACCAACTTAAAAACTCAATTGAGAATACTACCAGCAGAGTAGAACACTTAGAAGATAGAACATCAGACAATGAAGACAAACTATTCCAACTTGAAAAGAACATAGACAGCTCAGCAAGACTGTTAAGAAACCATGAACAGACTATCCAAAAAATATGGGATAAAATAAAGAGACCAAACTTAAGAGTCATTGGAATACAGGAAGGTATAGAGGTCCAAACCAAAGCAATGAGCAATGTATTCAATGAAATAATACGAGAAAACTTCCCAGACTTGAAGAATCAGACTTACTCCCAAGTCCTAGAAGCCTACAGGACGCCGAATGTGCAAAATCATAAGAGATCCACACCTAGACACATTATAATGAAGATGCCCAACGTACACAATAAGGAGAGAATTTTAAATGCTACTAGAGAAAAAAAGCAGATTACATTTAGGGGTAAAACCAATCAGGATAACAGCTGATCTTTAAACACAGACTCTGAAAGCTAGAAGATCCTGGAATAACATTTTTCAAACACTGAAAGAAAATCGATTCCAACCAAGAATTGTGTATCCAGTGGAATTAAGCTTCAGGATGGAAGATAAAATTATAACCTTCCATGATAAAAACTGTTAAAATAATTTGTAGCTAGAAAACCATCTCTTCAAAACATCATCGGCAAAATATTACAGGAAGAGGAAATGGAAAATAACAATAAAAACCAACAGTGGGAGGTAGTACAGTAAGGGGGGGAAATAATCAAAGAAGAAAACAATCCATGTTTAATAACATAAATAAACAAATAGGGCTGGAAGAACAACCATTATCTCAATAATAACCGTAAATGTTAATGGCTTAAACTCACCAATTAAGAGACACAGGCTAGTAGAATGGATCACAAAACAAGACCCAATAATATGCTGCCTACAGGAGACGCATTTGATAGGAAAAGACATAGACTGAAGGTGAAAGGTTGGGAAAAATCATATCACTTATATGGACTTCGGAAACAAGCAGGAGTGTCCATACTCATATCAAATAAAATAGATTTCAAGCCAAAGTTAATCAAAAGGGATAAAGAGGGACACTACATACTGCTCAAGAGAACCATACACCAACAAGACATAACCATTATAAATATATATGCCCCAAACAATGGTGCAGCTATGTCCATCAAACAAACTTTTCTCAAGATCAAGAGTCTAATAGACCACCATACAATAATCATGGGAGACTTCAACACACCTCTCTCACCACTGGACAGGTCTTCCAAACAAAAGTTGAAATAAAAAATTATAGAACTCAATAACACAATTAATAACCTAGACTTAATAGACATATATAGAATATACTCCACAACATCAAGCAGTTACATTTTTCCTCAGCAGCACATGGATCCTTCTCAAAAATAGATCATATATTATGTCACGGGGCAATTCTTAGACAATATAAAGGAGTAGAGATAATACCATGCGTCTTATCTGATCATAATCGAATGAAACTAAAAATCAATGATAAAAGAAGGAAGGAAAAATCATGCATCACTTGGAGAATGAACAATAGGTTACTGAATGATCAATGGGTTATAGAAGACATCAAGGAGGAAATTAAAAAATTCTTAGTGATAAATGAAAACACAGGCACAACATATCAGAATCTATGGGACACATTGAAATCCGTTCTAAGAGGAAAATTCATTACTTGGATTTCATTCCTTAAAAAAAGAAAAAAAACAACAACAAATATATGATCTCATACTTCATCTCAGAATCCTAGAAAAAGAAGAGGAAAACAACAGCAAAATAAGTAGAAGGTAAGATTTAATTAAAATCAAAGCTGAAATTAATGAAATCGAAACAAAAAAAACAATTGAAAAAATTGAGAAAACTAAAAGTTGGTTCTTTGAAAAAATAAATAAAATCAACAGACCCTTAGCCATGCTAATGAAGAGAAGAAGAGAGAAAACTCAAATTACTAGCATACGGGATGAAAAAGGCAATATCACATGTTAAGGTCTATAAACAAGTCAGGATGGTACCTGTTATTTTGCCAGAGAAATGTTAGTGTCTGTAAACATGTCTGGATGGCGCCTGGCCAAATGCCATAGGGAGTGGTTTGTGAAGTAACAAAAGCAAGCCATTAAGTGTGGAGATTCCTTATTGGTTGACTGCTGTATCTATTTTATGCTAATTAGATAAGCTATGTAAAATGTATAAATATCGCTCAGATGCTACAATTAACGGCTTCCACTCCTGCTGTATCAATCTACACAAGTTATTTGTCACCCCCTGGCAATCACAGCAGATATTTCTGAAATACAGAAGATAATCAGAAATTAATTTGATTTGTTATACTCCAATTTAATAGAAGATAGTGAAGGCATCGAAAAATTTCTTAAGTCATATGATCTGTCCAGATTGAGTCAGGAGGATATAGACAACCTAAACAGACCAATATCAATTGAGGAAATAGAAGAAACCATCCAAAGATTACCAACTAAGAAAAGACCAGGACAGTATGGGTATACAGCAGAGTTTTACAAACCCTTTAAATATGAACTAATACCAATACTTTTCAAGCTATTTCAGGAAATTGAAAAAGAGGGAGATCTTCCAAATTCATTCTACCAGGCCAATATCACCCTGATTTCTACACCAGACATAAACACTTCAAAGAAAGAAAACTACAGACCAATATCTCTAATGAACCTAAATGCAAAAATCCCCAATTAAATTCTGGCGAATCAGATACAAAAACATATTAAAAAAATTGTGCACCATGATCAAGTAGGATTCATCCGTGGAATGCAAGGCTTGTTCAATATACAAAAATCAATAAATGTTATTCACCACATCAATAGACTTTAAAATAAGAACAATATGATCATCTCAATAGATGCACAAAAAGCATTCGACAAAGTACAGCATCCCTTTATCTTCAAAACTCTAGAAAAACTAGGAATAACAGGATCATACCCCAATATTGGAAAAGCAATCTATGCTAATCCTCAAGGTAGCATCATTCTGAATCTACAAAAATTGAAGGCATTCCCTCTAAAATCTGGAACAAGAATGGGATGCCCTCTCTCACCAGTTCTGTTCAATACAGTTCTCGAAACACTGGCCAAAACAATTAGACAGACGGAAGAAATTAAATGCATAAAAATAGGAAAAGAAGAACTTAAATTATTACTATTGCAGATGACATGATTCTATACCTAGCAGACCCAAAAGGGTCTACAAAGAAACTAACAGAGCTAATAAATGAATTCAGTAAAGTGGCAGGATATAAAATCAACACGCATAAATCAAAGGCATTCCTCTATATCAGCGACAAATCCTCTCAAATGGAAATGAAACAACCACTCCATTCACAATATCCTAAAAAAAAAAGATGGGAATCAACCTAACAAAAGAGGTGAAAGTCTTATACAATGAAAACTACAGAACCCTAAAGAGAGAAATATAAGAAGATCTTAGAAGATGTAAAAATATACCCTGTTCATGGATAGGCAGAACTAACATCACAAAATGGCGATATTACCAAAATTTCTCTATAGGTTTAATGCAATGCCAATCAAAATCCCAAAGGCATTTCTTGTAGAAATAAAGAAAGCAATCATGAAATACATATAGAAAAATAAAAGTCCCAGAATAGCAAAAACAATGCTAGGCAGGAAGTGTGAATCAGGCGGTAGAGCGATACCAGACTTCAAACTATACTACAGAGCAATAGTAACAACAATAGCATGGTACTGGTACCAAAACAGGTGGGTGGACCAATGGTACTGAATAGAGGACACAGAAACCAATCCACAAAATTACAACTATCTTATATTTGATAAAGGGGCTAAAAGCATGCAATGGAGGGAGTATAGCATCTTCAACAAATGGTGTTGGGAAAACTGGAAATCCATATGTAACAAATTGAAACTGAATCCCTTTCTCTTGCCATGCACAAAAGTTAACTCAAAATGGATCAAGGAGCTTGATATCAAATCAGAGACACAGCGTCTGATAGA
Source organism: Callospermophilus lateralis (assembly GCF_048772815.1). Lineage (NCBI taxonomy): Eukaryota > Metazoa > Chordata > Mammalia > Rodentia > Sciuridae > Callospermophilus > Callospermophilus lateralis. The sequence continues at coordinate 407,139 of NW_027513519.1, read as the reverse complement.
AGAAAAATTTGCTTATGATGTACATACTGTGGGGTCGGGCTCCAAATTCCTCAATAGGACACCAATAGCACAAGAGTTAATAACTAGAATCAACAAATGGGACTTACTCAAACTAAAAAGTTTTTTCTCAGCAAAAGAAACAATAAGAGAGGTAAATAGGGAGCCTACATCCTGGGAAGAAATCTTTACTTCTCACACTTCAGAGAGAGCCCTAATATCCAGAGTATACAAAAAACTCAAAAAATTAGACAATAAGATAACAAATAACCCAATCAACAATTGGACTGAGGACCTCAACAGACACTTATCAGATGAGGACTTACAATCAATGAACAAGTACATGAAAAAATGCTCACCATTTCCAGCAGTCAGAGAAATGCAAATCGAAACCACCCTAAGATACCATCTCACTCCAGTAAGATTGGCAGCCATTATGAAGTCAACAACAACAAGTTCTGGCAAGGATGTGGGGAAACAGGTACACTTGTACATTGCTGGTTGGACTGCAAATTGGTGCAGCCAATTTGGAAAGCAGTATGGAGATTTCTTGGAAAGCTGGGAATGGAACCACCATTTGACCCAGCTATTCCCCTACTCAGTCTATTCACTAAAGACCTAAAAATAGCATGCTACAGGGACACTGCTACATCGATGTTCATAGCAGAACAATTCACAAGAGCAAGACTGTGAAACCAACTTAGATGCCCTTCAATAGAATAATGGATAAAAAACTGTGGCATTTATACACAATGGAGTATTAATCTGCAGTGAAAAATGAAAAAAAACAGAATTTGGAGGGAAATGAATGGCATTAGAGCAGATTATGCTAAGTGAAGCTACCCAGTCCTTAAAAAACAAATGCCAAATGTCATCTTTGATATATGGAGAGTAACTAAGAACAGAGGAGAGACTTAGAGCATGACAAGATGATTAACATTAAACTGGGATGAGAGGTGGAAAGGAAAGGGAGAGAGAAGGAAAATTGCATGGAATTGGAAGGAGACCTTCAGGGTTATACAAAATTACATACAAGAGAAAGTGAGGGGAAAGGGAAAAATAATACAAGGGGGACAAATTTATTACAGTAGAGGGGGTAGAGAGAGAAGAGGGGAGGGGCGGGGAGGGGAGGGGTGATAGTAGAGGATAGGAAAGGCAGCAGAATTCAATAGACACTAGTATGGCAATATGTGAATCAATGGATGTGTAACTGATGTGATTCTGTAATCTGTACAGGGGGTAAAAATGGGAGTTCATAACGCACTTGAATCAAAGTGTGAAATATGATATAACAACTATGTAATGTTTTGAACAACCAAAAATAAAAATGAAAAAAAAATAAAACTAACTACTGTGAATCATGCATGCAATCCTAATATTTCTATAGTAACTGACCCAGTTTAACATCAATGCAAGTAGATTCCTATGGGACATGATGTGTACTTCGACCTTCATTTTTATTCAACACTGGTACATTACTATTTCTTCAGTTTATGCACATCACAGGATATATATTTCATCCACAATTTAGCAAAGTTATAGGCATTTGTTTCACTTTCAATCAATTCCTGCTTCAGAACACATAGATTCCTCCATATTTCTTGACTAGTCTTTTCATGAGACTTCTTTCCAAACACATTATTTTCGATTTCCATAAACACTTTTGAAACAAAACTCACACACAGTTCATGATAAACAATAACCCTAAGATTACCATTATATATGTAACTGGTTGGAGTGAATGATTGTATGTCAATATATGATTTTGTATATATTTTAAGATATCAATTCAATTAATTATTTAAAGTGAAAAAATATATTATTTATTCACACTATGGACTATTCATGCATTATCTCTATATTCATAGACACAGGGTACACCACTTGGTACCCACAATACTAATTTATGTGTTCTCAAATATTGCTCCCAGAAATGGTGGAAGAAATACACATATCATATGATCTACATATATATTTGATCACAATAATTTTCTGGGCACAAAATGCAAAGGTCACACTTATGATTGTACCAAATCCTAAATGGAAAGTGAAAATGGCTTACTAAAAACATCCATGTCCATGTTGCCTAATGCTTTCAAATGTCATTCCTATTGGTGATTACATATTTGTTTCTTCCTAAGATTATGTATTCAATCTCAACCCTGTTGAAAATGTCTAATCCTATCACTCACTATATAATTGCCTCATTTCATAATGACTCTATTGATATTTTGCTTCCTACATATTTTCCCCAGTTAATCATTGTGACTGACTCTTCACATGTGCTGACATTTACATTCACTCTATAACCGAAACCCTATTGCTACAGAACTTTTTGTCCAAATTTTATACTCAATCTTTTTTATAACCCTACCGACTATCTTCCTAATCCCACAGACTATCTCAATTTGAGTGGATGTTCTCTTCTAAAATCAAACATCCAAGGTATAAGGTCCTATGCCATTGATTATCAATTTATCTGAGACATCTGTGTAGAACGTAATTAAAAGCTAAGTATCCCAATCAAGGGCCTAATGCCCTTCTGGGCTTCAAATCTTTCCAACATTTCCGTTTTCATACTTATATTTCACCTCTATAATCTTATAAATATCGCAGGTTCCCAATACTATTAATCATCCTGCAGAGTGATTCATAATCCAAATCGAACATGTTAATAACCCTAACCATACACTCTTCCCTCAATCTAACTTTACAGAAGAGCAGGGACAGAGTTAGTCTTACAATACAGGAATGTAGGGGATCTGCCTCCTGCTGAGAACCTCAAAGGTCCATGCAGATTTGATCCCTGGAGAATATTAGGCAGCTATGAAGAACCTGAGAGAGCAAAAGTCATCTTTCATCGCAAACAACCTTTCCAGGATGAAGGGTTTTGTCTGAATAAGCCTCTCTCTTCTTAATGTAGAGAAGATGGACCATACCAGGCATGTGTGGAGAGCTGTTCCTGGGTGCCTATGGTTGATATACCATTCTAACTTGTGAAAGTGTCACAGGAAGTAAGGGCTGCCTCCATCTCATAGGACTATTGGAAGGAACTGTTAGGACAAAGTGGTTGCCAAGGCATTGCCCTCATTAAATTCCTGAAGGAAGTAATCTAACCTCACTTCCTTGGTGATGAAACTCTCTGAACTTGGGATACGGGAAGCCAGGCACGCAGAGCCAGTCCCATTCCCAGTCCCAGTGGTCTCACTTGTTTGGATTTAACAAGGACAGAGTCAGTCTTTCTTGGTACCGACTGATGTGAGGATGGACAAATGTCAGGAAAGCTCTGAAGAGAGGCCTTTCCTGAGAAAGCAGGTAGTGGCTCACAGCTGGCTAGTGACAACTTCACAGATTGGGCCAATGAGACCATATCTGACACAGGACAGGCTATTTCATCAGAACATAGTATGGCCCACCAGTCAGAGGACACTCCTGATAGTCACAGACCTACTTGGGGGAAGGAGCTGCCTTTGTGTGTGTGGGTGTGGGTTTGAGGTTTTGTCTCATGTTCTGAGAATGGGTAGGAAAGGCGGTTTGTTTGTTTTGGAGTGAACTGTTTCTGGTAAGTCATTTGACAAGACCAGTGTCTCTTTATCTGTGTATCCCACTGTGTCCGTGGTTTTAGACATTAGAAAAGAGAATGAATCATTGAATGTGTCCTGACTAGTAGAAAGCTTCCCAAGATTCATCTTGCCCAATTTATGAATGGACTGTGGCTTGACTTATGGGCGGGCAACTCCCACAATCTTGCTAAGTTCCTGTTTTCTTCCTGAATTCTGGCCAATTCCCAGAATAGGCTCATTGTTTTGTGTCCAAAATATGTACCACCTCCAACCTCTGAGACTTGGCCATGTACTGGATAGCTGAAAGGAATGGGAGCATCTCAGAAAACTCAGATATGAGTGTAACCAGAAAATTCTAATGGAGAAACCCTGCTCTGGGCCTTTTGCTTACCAATTGTTCTGTTGCCCTGAATGTCCGGAACGTTTTTGCCTCAGGCCACACCTTTGTAGAGCCAAAAGAAATAGTTTTCAAATAGAAATGAAAGGGCATCACCTGTGGCTCTTTGCTTAATTGCTTTGGAAAGGGATGTGTCTGAATCAGCTTTTTGGCCCTGCGTGAGGCTGTGGCTTAGATTCTTAGCACCTGATGGATCTAAAGAAAGATCCCATGTGTGCATCCAAAACCAAAATGGACAAAAGAGCATTCATTTTGGATGAAGTCTCTCGCATTCCTCTTTAAGGTTCCTGACCTTCATCAAGTGAGAATAGTGATCATTTGGTTCAAATGTGTTCCTCAAAACCCTGCAGAGGATAGCCATAAGTGCTTGATTTTTCTCATGACTCCAAATCACATAAAGACTCTAAACCCCACAGTCAGTAGGCCTCAAATTGGAGAAGCAGTGCCATCTTAATGGCCGGCCAATTTGATCACTCCTGGTTGCCTGTCCAGGCCACCCTGATTTTAGGCAAATGAGGGGCAAGGGTGGTTATTTTGGACACTGTCTTGGGCCGCACCCCTCATGGAATCCTCCAGGCAGAGGTTATGATGAGTGTATATATAGAAAAGATGAGTGACATGTGGGAGTGTTTTGGATTTAATTGTGGATATTTGTGTGGCAGTTGGAAGACATAACTGGGTCTACCTGGTCTTGAACTTTGGTGTGATTCCCCTTAGAGACTGAGTTTAGAAACTGACCTCAGAAAAGTATTGCCATGTATTATGTTGGGATTAAAGAGGCCATGTATGAGAGTTACCCTTGAAAACTGAGATCTAGCCCCAGAGTGGCTTTGCACAGCGCACTGGGAATCTCAGCCAAGGTACCACATGATTTCATTCGAAAGACTTGCCAGCCATATTTGAGAGTCAAAACACACATGGACCTCACATTGTAGACCTCAATGGGCCTGGCTTAATGTGACCTTTTGTCCACTCTTTGAGAAGCTTTGCCTGTGAGGGTTCTCCAGAGCTTTCATTGAAATAATCTTCCTCACCATTTAGTGGTTCCTGAATAAATTGAAACCCACAGTGCCTCCAACTTCATCCTTGAAAAATGTCTAGATAAATACCATGAAATTTGTGAAATTCCCATGACGAGGTTGCACTAGAGAATCTTTGGATGTCCTGCTGCTGATCATGGATGTACCTGACAGTGCCTTGCTTGACTGGGTTTTATGAAAATGGTGTAGAACAGAGGTCCCAGTAAGTTGCAGCCTGCTGAGAAGTGGGCCTAGAGTTGTGGTGGGCAGGAGTGTGATAAAACTTCTGTGTTGGAGCAATTTGGATCTTCCATTGGCTTACAAATGGCTTGTGGCTTACATGGTGCAGCGAGCAGACCCTTATAAGTAAAGGCATCTTGTTATATGGAGAGGATTCAGGGCAATGTTCAGAATCAGGTTGCTCTGGACAAGGATGCAATGGGGCAAGCTTTGAGGGATAGAAGATTGGTTGGTGCATTTTCCTGCAGACCCTGACCCACCACACATGACAGAACTCCCTCTAGCACTGTGTCCCAGTTGAACTCCTTCTATTTTATAAAGCAAATACCAAACTACCAGTGCAGCAGCAAAAACCCCACAAAAAGTGTAGGAGGGCCAAATGGCTTCACAGTTCAATGGGGAGACACTTAGACCCCAGAGGCCACAGTTTACCTAAAAAGAAAAAAATCAGCACTGCTGCCTCATGTTCATTGAAAAATCAGAAACAATGTCCTCCAGGTCTCATAGATGCAGACCCAGCTTTGATGGTCTCACTACAAAGGAAGGAAGCCAAATCTCCTGACAACAACATATATTTCAAGTGCCCTATCTCAGAGGCAGTTTCTCAAAAAGTTTTTAGGCCAGCAGAGCTCCATGTTTGTGGAGTGTTTACCCTGTCCCTTGCTTTTGGAAACTCCTCTACAACCTCCAAGGTTGTGAATTCCTGAGCATTTTCCATTCCAGATATGTGTTCACTGATTTTCTAACTCTTCTCCTCTAATTGTGTCTTACTTGGGGTGAAGGTAATGTCAAGGCATTGTTCTGGATGAGAGTGGGAGGATATTTGTGCAGCATATATATGCATACAAATTGGATTCATTTTCCAATTTTCATTTTGAAATATTGAATCCCTGACACTAACCCATACCTACTAGACTCAGACAACTCCTCCTAATATGATAGAGAAAAATAACCCAAACCTATAGAAATACAAGCAGTTCATGGGAGGCATATTGCATAGTTGGACTTGCCTTTTGCATTATATAAGGTAAAAGTTATAAATCTAGTCAATTTTTAATCGAAGAAGTTCTCCATGAGTTTTTAAACTTAAAAATACGAGAATTCTTGTTTCCCTTTCTCTTTAGCCTATTCACACTTGTATATTTATATGCACATATAGAATCCTAAAAGGTATCACACGTACATTTTTGAGGTGGCTGACTTGGCATATACAAACTGTGAGAAGAGTTCACTCCTCCTAAACGCTGTTGGAACTGAAAATTCAACCTATAGGGGAGCTTCCTAGTAGAAGAAAATTACACATAAATTCCTGTTCAGTAATATAATATATATAATATAATATATTGCTCCCAGAAATGGTGAAAGAAATACTCATGTCACCTCATTATCACAGTAATATTCTGGACAAAAAATGGAAAGGTCACACTTATGATTGTACCAAAGCCTAAATGGAAAGTGAACATGGATTTCTAAAAGCATCCATGTCCACGTTGCCTAATGCTGTCAATTGTCAATCCTATTGGTGACTACATATTTGTTTTTTCCTAATTTATATATTCAAACTCAACCCTGTTGAAAATGTCTAATTCTATCACTCACTTTATACTTTGCCAGATTTCGTAATGTTTCTATTGATATCTGCTTTTCTACATATTTTCCCCAGGGCAACATAGTGACTGACTCTTCATATGTGCTGCCATTTACATTCACTCTATAACCGAAAGTCTATTGCTAAAGAACTTTTGGTCCAAATCCTATACTCACTCTTCTTCCTAAACCTACCGACTATCTTCCTAATCCTACTGAATATCCCTTTTTGACTGGATGTTCTCTTCTAAATTCAATCATCCAATGTACAAGGTTCTATGCCATTGTATAGCGAATTATCTGAGACATCTTTGCAGAACATAATTCAAAGCTAAGTATCCCAATCAAGGGAAAAACCCTTCCTGGCTTCAAATCATACCTGAATTTCTGTTTTCATACTTATATTTCACCTCTATATTCTTGTAAATATTGCAGGTTCCCAATACCATTATTCATCGCACAGAATCATTCGTAACCCAAATCAAACCTGTTTTTAACCCCAAGTATACACTGTTCCCTCAATCATTTTACAGAAGAGCAGGGACAGAGTGGTTCTTACAATACAGGAAAGTTGGGGACCTTCCACCTGATGAGAACCTCAAATGTCCATGCACAAATGATACCTGGAGAAGTTGTAGGCAGGTATGAAGCACCTGAGAGAGCAAAAGCCATCTTCCATGGCAAACAACCTGGTCAGGATGAAGGGATGTGGCTGAATCTGCCTCTCTCTTCTTATTGTAGAGAAGATGGACCAAACCAGGCCTGAGTGGAGAGCTGTTCCCGGGTGCCAATGGTTGATATATATTCTACCTTATGAAAGTGTCACAGGAAGTAGGGGCAACCTCCATCTTATGTTACCCTTGGAAGCAACTGTTAGGACAAAGTTGTTGCCAAGGCAGTGACCTCATTCAGTTCCAAAGAATGTGACATACCTCATTTCCTTGGTGATGGAACTCTCTGAACTTGGTATCCAAGAAGCCAGGCACCCAGAGGCAGTCCCAGTCCCAGTCGCAGTGGGCTCACTTGTTTGGATTTACCAAGGACAGAGTCAGTTTTCTTGGTACCTAATGATGTGAGGATGGCCAAATGCCAGGAGAGCTCTGAAGATGGACCTTTCCTGAGAAAACAGGTAGTGGCTAACCAGTTTTTCCTGACATCTTCACAGAGTTGGTCAAGGAAACAAGATCTGAGAAAAGACAGGCCATTTCGGGGGAACATAGTATGGCCCACCAGTCAGAGGACACTCCGAATAGTCACAGACCTACTTGGGGGAAGGAGGTGCCTTTGTGGGAGTGGGTGTGGGTTTGTTGTTTTGTCTCATGTTCTGAGAATAGATAGGAAAGGCGGTTTGTTTGGTTTGGAGTGGACAGTTTCTAGTAAGTCATTTGACAAGGCGAGTGTTTCTGTTTCTGTGTATCCCACTGTGTCCGTTGTTGTACACATTAGAAAAAAGAATGCATTAATGGATGTGTCCTGTCTAGTATAAATCTTCCCATAATTCATCCTGCCCAATATATGAATGGACTGCAGCTTGTCTTATCGATGTGCAACACCTGCTAACTTTTTAAGTTGTTGTTTTCTTCCTGAATTCTGGCCACTCTCCAGAATAGGCTCATGGATTTGTGTCCAAAATATGTACCACCTCCAAGCTCGGTGACATGGCCATGTGCTGGATAGCTGAAGAGAATGGCGAGCATCTCAGAAAACTCAGATATCAGTGTGACCAGGAAAGTCTCAGTGCAGAAACCCTGCTTTGGGCCTTTTGCTTACTTATTGTTGTGTTGCACTGAATGTCAGGAAGGTCTTTGCTTCAGGCCACCCCTTTGTGAAGCCTAAAGAAAACAGTTTTCAAATGGAAAAGAATGGGCCTCACCTGTGGCTCTTTGCTTAATTGCTTTGGAAAGGGATGTGTCTTTATCAGCCTCTTGGACCTGTGTGTGGCTGTGACTTAGATTCTCAGCACCTGATGGATCTTAAGAATGATCCCATGTGAGCTTCTAAAACCAAAAAGTCAAAAAATATCATTCATTGTGGATGAAGTCTCTTGCCTTCCTTTGTTAGGTTCCTGCACTCCATCAAATGAGAATAGGGATTCTTTGGGTCAAATGAGTTCTTCAAAGCCCTGCAGAGGTTCTTGTGTTTTCGCATGACTCTAAATCACCTAAAGAATCAATACCTAAAATCAGTAGGCCTCAAATTGGAGAAACACAGAAGTATTAACAGCAGGCTTATTTGTTCACTCCTGGTTCACAGAAACGGTGTCCAGGTAACCCTGAATTTAGGCAAATGAGGGGCAAACGAGCTGATTTTGGACACTGTCTTGGGCTGCGCCCCTCATGGAAACCTCCAGCCAGAGGTTAAGATTATTGACTATATGGAATAAGATGAGGGCCATGTGGGAGTTTTTTGGTTTTAATTTTGGTCATTTGTGTGGCATTGGAAAAAATGACTGGGTCCACGTGGGCTTGAACTCTGGTGTGATTACCCTTAGAGACTGGGTTTTTGAACTGAACTCAGAGAAGCATTGCCATGAATTTTGTTGGGATTTTACGAGGCCACACATGAAAGTCGCTCTTGGAAACTTAGATCTAGGCCCCGGGTGGATTTCCACAGAGGCCTGGGAATCTCAGCAAGGATATCACATGATTTTATTCTTAAAGAAATGGCAGCCATAGTTGAGAGTCAAAACACACATGGACCTCACATTGTAGACCTCAATGGGCCTGGCCTAATGTGACCTTTTGTCCACTCATTGGGAAGCCTTGCCTGTGAGAGTTCTCCAGAGATTTCATTGAAATGAGCTTCCTCACCATTTAATGTTTGCTGAATGAATTGAAACCCACAGTGCCTCCAACTTCATGCTTGAAAAATGGCTAGATAAATACCATGAAATTTTTGAAATTCCTATGACCAGGTGGCACTGGAGAAACATTGGATGTCCTGTTGCTGATCATGAGTATACCAGACAGTGCCTTGATTTACTGAGTTTCATGAAAATGGTGTAGAACAGAGATGCCAGTAAGTTGGAGCCTGCTGAGTAGTGGGTCTAGAGCAGTGGTGGGGAGGTGTTTGATAAAACATCCGTGGTAGGGCCATGTGGATCTACCATTGGATTCCAAATGGCTTGTAACTGACATGGTGCAGCCAGCAGAACCTTATATGTAAAGGCATCTTGTTATATGGAGAGTTTTTGGAGGAAAATTAAGAATCAGGTTGATATGGACAAGGGGGCAATGGGGCAAGCTGTGAGAGATAGAAGCCTAGTTGGTGCATTCTCTTGCAGACCCTGACCCACCACACGTGACAGAACTCCCTCCAGCACTGGGTCCCAGTTTAGCTCCTAGTATTTCGTGAAACAAATACCAAACTCACAGTGCAGCAGCAAAAACACCACAAAAAGTGGAGGAGGACCAAATGGCTTCACAGTCCACACGGGGAGACACTTAGTCCCCAGTGGCCTCAGTTTACCTACAAAGAGAGGATTCAGCACTGCTTCATCTTGTTCATTGGAAAATAAAAAACCATGTTTTCCAGGTCACAAAGATGCAGACCCAGCTTTGATTTTCTCACTACAAAGGAAGCCAAATCTCCTGAAAAAAACATATATTTCAAGTGCAGAAGCTCAGAGGCAGTTTCTCAAAAAGTTTTTAGGCCAGCAGAGCTCCATGTTTGTGGAGTGTTTACCCTGTCCCTTAGTTTTGGAAACTTCTCTACCACCTCCAAGGTTGTGAACTCCTGAGCATTTTCTATTCTAGATATGTATTCACTGATTTTGTAACTCTTCTCCTCTAATAGTGTCTTACTTGGGGTGAAGGTAATGTCAAGGCATTGTTCTGGATGAGAGCGGGAGGATATTTGTGCAGCATATATTTACATACACATTGGATTCATTTTCCAATTTTCCATTCGAAATACTGAATCCCTGACACTAACCCATGCCTAGTAGACTCAGACTATTCATCCTAATATAATGGAGAAAATTAACCCAACACAATATAAATACAAGCACTTCAGTGGAGACATGTTGAATAGTTGGACTTGACATTTGCATTATATAAGGTAGGAGTTATAAATCTAGTCAAATTTTAATTGAAATATTCTCCATGTGTTTTTAAACTTAACAAATATGTGAATTCTTGTTTCCCTTTTCTGTAGCCTATTCACACATGTATATTTATATGCATATATAGAATCCTACCAGGTATCACACGTACATTTTTGTGAGGTGGCTGTCTTGGCAGATAAAAATTGTGAGAAGAGTTCACTCCTCCTAAATGCTGTTGGAAATGAAAATTCAACATATAGGAGAGCGTCCTAGTAGAACAACATTATACATAAACTCATGTTCAGTAAAATAAATATTTTTGCATCTGTGGATGATATATATTTACTGATGAATTTCGATTGGCATTTATATTGGTACTTTTTAATGTCTGTGAGTGTTGTGTATGTGTGTGTGTGTGTGTGTGTGTGTGTGTGTGTGTATATATATATATAGATAGATAGATAGATAGATTGATAGATATAGATATAGATATAGATATACTCTCCAAATTTTTCAAGATTATAATCAGAAATATTCATCCACCTGAAATACATATTTGTTTCCTAGTACTGAAAACTAACTTCAGTGAATGGTGCATACAAATCCTAATTATTCTAAAGTAACTGACCCAGTCTAACATCAATGCAAGTAGACTCCTATGGGACATGATATGTAGTTTGTCATTCATTTGTATTCGACGCTGGTACATTATTGTTTCTTCAGTTTTTGCACATCACAGGATATACATTTCATCCACAAGTTCACAAATTAATAGGCATTTGTTTCAACTTTAATCACTTCTTGCTTCAGAACACATGTATTGTCAGGGTTTCTTGACTTGTCTTTTCATGAGATTTCTTTCCAAACACATTATTTTGAATTTCCATAATCATTTTGAAGCAAAACTTACACACTCTTCATGATAAACCAAAACACTAATATTTCCATTAGATATATAACTGGTTGGAATGAATGATTGTATATCAATATACGATTTCCATTAATTTTTCAGATATCAGTTCAATTCATTATTTGAAGTTCAAAAAATTATATTATTTATTCACAGTATGGTCTATTCATTCTTTTTCTCTATGTTCATAGAAACAGGGTACACCTCTTTGTACCCCCGATTCTAATTTTACATCTTCAATATATTGCTCCCAGAAATGGTGAAAGAAATACTCATGTCACCTCATTATCACAGTAATATTCTGGACAAAAAATGGAAAGGTCACACTTATGATTGTACCAAAGCCTAAATGGAAAGTGAACATGGATTTCTAAAAGCATCCATGTCCACGTTGCCTAATGCTGTCAATTGTCAATCCTATTGGTGACTACATATTTGTTTTTTCCTAATTTATATATTCAAACTCAACCCTGTTGAAAATGTCTAATTCTATCACTCACTTTATACTTTGCCAGATTTCGTAATGTTTCTATTGATATCTGCTTTTCTACATATTTTCCTCAGGTCAACATAGTGACTGACTCTTCATATGTGCTGCCATTTACATTCACTCTATAACCGAAAGTCTATTGCTAAAGAACTTTTGGTCCAAATCCTATACTCACTCTTCTTCCTAAACCTACCGACTATCTTCCTAATCCTACTGAATATCCCTTTTTGACTGGATGTTCTCTTCTAAATTCAATCATCTAATCTACAAGGTCCTATGCCATTGTATAGCGAATTATCTGAGACATCTTTGCAGAACATAATTCAAAGCTAAGTATCCCAATCAAGGGCAAAACCCTTCTGGGCTTCAAATCATACCTGGATTTCTGTTTTCATACTTATATTTCACCTCTATATTCTTGTAAATATTGCAGGTTCCCAATACCATTATTCATCGCACAGAATCATTCGTAACCCAAATCAAACCTGTTTTTAACCCCAAGTATACACTGTTCCCTCAATCATTTTACAGAAGAGCAGGGACAGAGTGGTTCTTACAATACAGGAAAGTTGGGGACCTTCCACCTGATGAGAACCTCAAATGTCCATGCACAAATGATACCTGGAGAAGTTGTAGGCAGGTATGAAGCACCTGAGAGAGCAAAAGCCATCTTTCATGGCAAATAACCTGGTCAGGATGAAGGGATGTGTCTGAATCTGCCTCTCTCTTCTTATTGTAGAGAAGATGGACCAAACCAGGCCTGAGTGGAGAGCTGTTCCCGGGTGCCAATGGTTGATATACATTATAACTTATGAAAGTGTCACAGGAAGTAGGGGCAACCTCCATCTTATGTTACCCTTGGAAGCAACTGTTAGGACAAAGTGGTTGCCAAGGCAGTGACCTCATTCAGTTCCAAAGAATGTGACATACCTCATTTCCTTGGTGATGGAACTCTCTGAACTTGGTATCCAAGAAGCCAGGCACCCAGAGGCAGTCCCAGTCCCAGTCGCAGTGGGCTCACTTGTTTGGATTTACCAAGGACAGAGTCAGTTTTCTTGGTACCTAATGATGTGAGGATGGCCAAATGCCAGGAGAGCTCTGAAGATGGACCTTTCCTGAGAAAACAGGTAGTGGCTAACCACTTTTTCCTGACATCTTCACAGAGTTGGTCAAGGAAACAACATCTGAGAGAAGACAGGCCATTTCGGGGGAACATAGTATGGCCCATCAGTCAGAGGACACTCTGGATAGTCACAGACCTACTTGGGGGAAGGAGGTGCCTTTGTGGGAGTGGGCGTGGGTTTGTTGTTTTGTCTCATGTTCTGAGAATAGATAGGAAAGGCGGTTTGTTTGGTTTGGAGTGCACAGTTTCTAGTAAGTAATTTAATATGGCGAGTGTTTCTGTTTCTGTGTATCCCACTGTGTCCGTTGTTGTAGACATTAGAAAAGAGAATGCATTAATGGATGTGTCCTGTCTAGTATAAATCTTCCCATAATTCATCCTGCCCAATATATGAATGGACTGCAGCTTGTCTTTTTTTTTTTATTTGTGTGTTTTTATTTATTTTTTTAATTGATTTTTATTGTAGGTTGTTCAAAACATTACATAGTTCTTGATATATCATATTTCACATTTTGATTCAAGTGGAATATGCGCTCCCATTTTTACCCCATATACAGATTGCAGAATCACATCAGTTGTACAACCATTGATTTACATATTGCCATTCTGGTGTCTGTTGTATTCTGCTGCCTTTCCTATCCTCTACTATCCCCCCTCCCCCCTCCCCTCCCCTCTTCTCTCTCTACCCCCTCTACTGTAATTCATTTCTCCCCTTTATATTTTTCCTCCTTTCCCCTCACTTCCTCTTGTATGTAATTTTGTATACCCCTGAGGGTCTCCTTCCATTTACATGCAATTTCCCTTCTCTCTCCCTTTCCCTCCCACCTCTCATCCCTGTTTAATGTTAATCTTCTTCTCATGCTCTTTGTCCCTACTCTGTTCTTAGCTACTCTCCTTATATCAAAGAAGACATTTGGCATTTGTTTTTAAGGGATTGGCTAGCTTCACTTAGCAAAATCTGCTCTAATGCCATCCATTTCCCTCCAAATTCTATGATTTTGTCAGTTCTTAATGCAGAGTAATACTCCATTGTGTATAAATGCCACATTTTTTTTTATCCATTCGTCTATTGAAGGGCATCTAGGTTGGTTCCACAGTCTTGCTATTGTGAATTGTGCTGCTATGAACATGGATGTAGCAGTGTCCCTATAGTGTGCTCTTTTTAGGTCTTTAGGGAATAGACCGAGTAGGGGAATAGCTGGATCAAATGGTGGTTCCATTCCGAGCTTTCCAAGAAATCTCCATACTGCTTTCCAAATTGGCCGCACCAATTTGCAGTCCCACCAGCAATGTACAAGAGTACCCTTTTCCCCACATCCTCGCCAGCACTTGTTGCTGTTTGACTTCCTAATGGCTGCCAATCTTACTGGAGTGAGATGGTATCTTAGGGTGGTTTTGATTTGCATTTCTCTGACTGCTAGAGATGGTGAGCATTTTTTCATATACTTGTTGATTGATTGTATGTCCTCCTCTGAGAAATTTCTGTTCAGGTCCTTGGCCCATTTGTTGATTGGGTTATTCGTTATCTCATTGTCTAATTTTTTTAGTTCTTTGTATATTCTGGATATTAGGGCTCTGTCTGAAGTGTGAGGAGTAAAGATTTGTTCCCAGGATGTAGGCTCCCTATTTAACTCTCTTATTGTTTCTTTTGCTGAGAAAAAACTTTGTAGTTTGAGTAAGTCCCATTTGTTGATTCTAGTTATTAACTGTTGTGCTATGGGTGTCCTATTGAGGAATTTGGAGCCCGACCCCACAGTATGTAGATCATAGCCAACTTTTTCTTCTATCAGACGCCATGTCTCTGATTTGATATCAAGTTCCTTGATCCACTTTGAGTTAACTTTTGTGCATGGCGAGAGAAAGGGATTCAGTTTCATTTTGTTGCAAATGGATTTCCAGTTTTCCCAACACCATTTGTTGAAGATGCTATCCTTCTTCCATTGCATGCTTTTAGCCCCTTTATCGAATATAAGATAGTTGTAGTTTTGTGGATTGGTTTCTGTGTCCTCTATTCTGTACCATTGGTC
Organism: Callospermophilus lateralis; assembly: GCF_048772815.1. Lineage (NCBI taxonomy): Eukaryota > Metazoa > Chordata > Mammalia > Rodentia > Sciuridae > Callospermophilus > Callospermophilus lateralis. Next base: position 391,741 of record NW_027513519.1, on the reverse strand, counting down.
CACCCGCCTGTTTTGGTACCAGTACCATGCTGTTTTTGTTACTTTTGCTCTGTAGTATAGTTTGAAGTCTGGTATAGCTATACCGCCTGATTCACACTTCCTGCTTAGCATTGTTTTTGCTATTCTGGGTCTTTTATTTTTCCATATGAATTTCATGATTGCTTTCTCTATTTCTACAAGAAATGCCGTTGGGATTTTCATTGGCATTGCATTAAACCTATAGAGAACTTTTTGGTAATATCGCCATTTTGATGATGTTACTTCTACCTATCCATGAACAGGGTATATTTTTCCATCTTCTAAGATCTTCTTCTATTTCTCACATAGGGTTCTGTAGTTTTCATTGTATAAGTCTTTCACCTCTTTTGTTAGGTTGATTCCCAAGTATTTTATTTTTTTTGAGGATATTGTGAATGGGGTGGTTGTCCTCATTTCCATTTCAGAGGATTTGTCGCTGATATACAGGAATGCCTTTGATTTATGCGTGTTGATTTTATAGCCTGCCACTTTGCTGAATTCATTTATTAGCTCTAATAGTTTCTTTGTAGACCCTTTTGGGTCTGCTAGGTATAGAATCATGTCATCTTCAGATAGTGATAATTTGAGTTCTTCTTTTCCTATTTTTATGCCTTTAATTTCTTTCGTCTGTCTAATTGCTCTGGCCAGTGATTCGAGAACTATGTTGAACAGAAGTGGTGAGAGAGGGCATCCCTGTCTTGTTCCAGATTTTAGAGGGAATGCCTTCAGTTTTTCTCAATTCAGAATGATGCTAGCCTGAGGCTTGGCATAGATTGCTTTTACAATATTGAGGTATGTTCCTGTTATCCCTATTTTTTCTAGAGTTTTGAACATAAAGGGATGCTGTACTTTGTTGAATGCTTTTTCCGCATCTATCGAGATGATCATATGGTTCTTATTTTTAAGCCTATTGATGTGGTGAATAACATTTATTGATTTCCGTATATTGAACCAGCCTTGCATCCCAGGGATGAATCCTACCTGATCATGGTGCACAATTTTTTTGATATGTTTTTGTATCCGGTTCGCCAGAAGTTTATTGAGGATTTTTGCATCTAGGTTCATTAGAGATATTGGTCTGTAGTTTTCTTTCTTTTAAGTGTCTTTGTCTGGTTTAGGAATCAGGGTGATGTTGGCCTCATAGAATGAATTTGGTAGTTCTCCCTCTTTTTCTATTTCCTGAAATAGCTTGAAAAGTATTGGTATTAGTTCCTCTTTAAAGGTTTTGTAAAACTCTGCTGTATACCCATCCGGTCCTGGGCTTTTCTTAGTTGGTAGTCTTTTGATGGTATCTTCTATTTCCTCAATTGATATTGGTCTGTTTAGGTTGTCAATATCCTCCTAACTCAATCTGGGCAAATCATATGACTTAAGAAATTTATCGATGCCTTCACTATCTTCTATTTTATTGCAGTATAAGGATTCAAAATAGTTTCTGATAATCTTCTGTATTTCTGAAGTGTCTGTTGTGATATTGCCTTTTTCATCCCGTATGCTGGTAATTTGAGTTCTCTCTCTTCTTCTCTTCGTTAGCGTGGCTAAGGGTCTGTCGATTTTATTTATTTTTTCAAAGAACCAACTTTTAGTTTTGTCAATTTTTTCAATTGTTTCTTTTGTTTCGATTTCATTAATTTCAGCTCTGATTTTAATTATTTCTTTTCTTCTACTTCTTTTGCTGTTGTTTTGCTCTTCTTTTTCTAGGATTTTGAGTTGAAGTATTAGATCATTTATTTGTTGGTTTTTTCTTTTTCTAAGGAATGAACTCCAAGCAATAAATTTTCCTCTTAGAACTGCTTTCAATGTGTCCCATAGATTCCGATATGTTGTGTCTGTGTTTTCATTTATCTCTAAGAATTTTTTAATTTCCTCCTTGATGTCTTCTATAACCCATTGATCATTCAGTAACCTATTGTTCATTCTCCAAGTGATGCATGATTTTTCTTTACTTCTTTTATCGTTAATTTTCAATTTCATTCCATTATGGTCAGATAAGATGCATGGTATTATCTCTACTCCTTTGTATTGTCTAAGAGTTGCCCTGTGACATAATATATGATCTATTTTTGAGAAGGATCCATGTGCTGCTGAGAAAAAAGTGTAACTACTTGATGTTGGGTGGTATATTCTATATATGTCAATTAAGTCTAGGTTATTAATTGTGTTATTGAGCTCTATAGTTTCCTTATTCAACTTTTGTTTGGAAGATCTGTCCAGTGGTGAGAGAGGTGTGTTGAAGTCTCCCATGATTATTGTATGGTGGTCTATTAGACTCTTGTACTTGAGAAGAGTTTGTTTGATGAACATAGCTGCACCATTGTTTGGGGCATCTATATTTATGATTGTTATGTCTTGTTGGTGTATGGTTCCCTTGAGAAGTATGTAGTGTCCCTCTTCATCCCTTTTGATTAACTTTGGCTTGAAATCTATTTTATTTGATATGAGTATGGACACTCCTGCTTGTTTCCGAAGTCCATATGAGTGATATGATTTTTCCCAACCTTTCACCTTCAGTCTATGTATGTCTTTTCCTATCAAATGCGTCTCCTGAATGCAGCATATTGTTGGGTCTTGTTTTGTGATCCATTCTACTAGCCTGTGTCTCTTAATTGGTGAGTTTAAGCCATTAACATTTAGGGTTATTATTGAGATATGGGTTGTTCTTCCAGCCATATTTGTTTATTTATGTTACTAAACATGGTTTGTTTTCCTCTTTGATTATTCCCCCCCCTTTACTGTACTACCTCCCGCTGTTGGTTTTCATTGATATTTTCCATTTCCTCTTCCTATAATATTTTGCCGAGGATGTTTTGAAGAGATGGTTTTCTAGCTGCAAATTCTTTTAACTTTTGTTTATCATGGAAGGTTTTAATTTCATCTTCCATCCTGAAGCTTAATTTCGCGGGATACACGATTCTTGGTTGGAACCCATTTTCTTTCAGTGTTTGAAATATGTTATTCCAGGATCTTCTAGCTTTGAGAGTCTGTGTTGAAAGATCAGCTGTTATCCTGATTGGTTTACCCCTAAATGTAATCTGCTTCCTTTCTCTTGTAGCTTTTAAAATTCTCTCCTTATTCTGTATGTTGGGCATCTTCATAATAATGTGTCTAGGTGTGGATCTCTTATGATTTTGCACATTCGGCATCCTGTAGGCTTCTAGGATTTGGGATTCTGTCTCATTCTTCAAGTCTGGGAAGTTTTCTCATATTATTTCGTTGAATAGATTGCTCATTCCTTTGGTTTGGACCTCAGTACCTTCCTGTATCCCAATGACTCTTAAGTTTGGTCTCTTTATGTTATCCCATATTTCTTGAATGTTCTGCTCATGGTTTCTTAACAGCTTTGCTGAGCTGTCTATGTTCTTCTCCAGTTGAAATCCTTTGTCTTCATTGTCTGATGTTCTATCTTCTAAGTGTTCTACTCTGCTGGTAGTATTCTCAATTGAGTTTTTAAGTTGGTTTATTGTTTCCTGCATTTCCAGGATTTCTGTTTGTTTGTTTTTTATAACCTCTATCTCCCTGTATAATTGATCTTTTGCTTCTTGGATTTGTTTATGTAATTTATTGTCAAAGTGGTCGAAGTGGTCTTTCATTGTCTGATTTTGCTGTCTAATGTCTTCCTTGAGACTCCAGATCATCTGAAGCATGTATATCCTGAATTCTTTATCTGACATTCCATCTGCTGCAGATATTACCTCTTCTAAAGTTGAGTTGACCTGCATTGCTTGTGGTCCTTTCTTTCCTTGTCTTTTTATATTGATCGCGTTTCTTTCTGCTTGGTGAAACTGTTGTGTTATTGATTTTTCCCCCTATATATTTATATTGCTCTTGTATAGCTGAAAGTCTCCCTCGCAGGCTTTGGCGGTGGTTCTGCCCCTCCTCCAATTGAGGCAATGTGCCTACCACGCCGGGAGGCCGCTGTGCCTGTACTTTCGATGGGCCTGTTCGTTCGGTGGTCACAGGTCCGCCTACCTTGCAGGCGTGAGCAGCGGCTTTGCCCCTCCGCTGGCCACTAGGCCTGTTCTGTCTGTCGGTTGCAGGTCTGTCTACCTAAAAGGCGCTGGTGGCGGCTCTGCCCCTCCCCCAACCGGGGCGATGTATCTGGCAGGCTACTGGGCCTGTTTTGTCAGTGGTCACGGTTCCGCCTAACTTGCACGTGTGTGGAGCACCTGTGTCCCTCCGAGAGTTGCTGGGCTTAACCTGCCGGTGGGTGGCAAGTGCGCCTACCTTGCAGGCCCGGGGGTGGCTCCGCCGCTCCGCGGGTTGCTGGGCCTGATATGCTGGTGAGACGCAGGTTTGCCTACCTTGCAGGCGCCTGGCGGCTCCTCCCCTCCCCCAACCGGGGCGGGGCGATGTGTCTGGCCGTCCTCTGAGCCTGTTCTGTTGGTGGTCAGGGTACTGCCTACCTAGCAGGCTCGTGGGGCAGCTGTGCCCCTCCGCAGTTTGTTGTGCCTGACCTGCTGGTGTGTGGCAAGTGCGCCTACCTTGCAGGCCCGGGGGTGGCTCTGCCGCTCCGCGGTTGCTGGGCCTGATCTGTTGGTGAGTCGCAGGTCCGTGTAACTTGCAGGCGCCCGGCGGCTCTGCCCCTCCCCCAACTGGGGCGGGGCGATGTGTCTGGCCGGCCTCTGGGCCTGTTCTGTCGCTAGTCAGGGTTCTGCCTACCTAGCAGGCTCGTGGTGCAGCTGTGCCCCTCCGCAGTTTGTTGGGCCTGACCTGCCGGTGGGTGGCAAGTGCACCTATCTTGCAGGCCCAGGGTGGCTCTGCCGCTCCGCGGTTGCTGTGCCTGATCTGCTGGTGATTCGCAGGTCTGCCTAACTTGCAGGTGCCCGGCGGCTCTGCCCCTCCCCCAATCTGAGCGATGTGTCTGGCAGTCCACTGGGCCTGTTTTGTCGGTGGTCACAGTTCCACCTACCTTGCACACGCGTGGAGCAGCTGTTTCATTAGTGCCTGGGCACACTCTCCTTGTTTGCCTCCCTCAAGCCCTAAGTTTGTAGAGCTTGGGGCTGAGAACCCCCAGCAAATTTGCTTACCTTCTGGTAGCCACGCCCCCGTATCTGATGCAAGAGACCTCAGTTGTCAGCACTAGTGGGAGTGGTAGCCGTGAGTCCCACGCCAAGGTGAGTCGGTGCAAGAGACCTCAGTTGTCAGCACTGGTGGGAGCTGTAGCTGGGAGTCCTGCGCCGCGCGCGGTTCCTGCCGGCTCCTGTGCCAGCGCCGCCGCGGCTCCCACCGGCTCCCGCGCCGCTGCTGCGGCTCCCGCCGGTTCCGGCCGGCTCCCGTGCCGCTGCCCCGGCTGCCGCCGGCTCCCGTGCCGCTGCCCCGGCTGCCACCGGCTCCCTCGCCGCAGCCGCGGCTGCCGCCGGCTCCGTGCCGCCCTCGGTCTGGCTATTGCGCTCACAGGAGAGCTGGGAGGGGCCCTTAAGTTTTCCCCGCTGATCTATAGCTGAAAGAGCTGGGCTCAGTCCTCGTTTCCCAGCGAGCGCCGCAGACTCTGGCCGTGGGGCGATTTGCTGCATACGCAGCGTGACCCTGCAGCTTGTCTTATCGATGTGCAACACCTGCTAACTTTCTAAGTTGTTGTTTTCTTCCTGAATTCTGGCCACTCTCCAGAATAGGCTCATGGATTTGTGTCCAAAATATGTAACACATCCAAGCTCTGTGACATGGCCATGTACTGGATAGCTGAAGAGAATGGCGAGCATCTCAGAAAACTCAGATATCCATGTGACATGGAAAGTCTCAGTGCAGAAACCCTGCTTTGGGCCTTTTGCTTACTTATTGTTGTGTTGCACTGAATGTCAGGAAGGTCTTTGCCTCAGGCCACCCCTTTGTGAAGCCTGAAGAAAACAGTTTTCAAATGGAAAAGAATGGGCCTCACCTGTGGCTCTTTGCTTAATTGCTTTGGAAAGGGATGTCTTTATCAGCCTCTTGGACCTGTGTGTGGCTGTGACTTAGATTCTCAGCACCTGATGAGTCTTAAGAATGATCCCATGTGAGCTTCCAAATCCAAAATGGCAAAAAATATCATTCATTGTGGATGAAGTCTTTTGCCTTCCTCTGTTAGGTTCCTGCACTCCATCAAATGAGAATAGGGATTGTTTGGTTCAAATGAGTTCTTTAAAGCAATGCAGAGGTTCGTGTGTTTTCGCATGACTCTTAATCACCTAAAGAATGGATACCTAAAATCAGTAGGCCTCAAATTGGAACACAGAAGTATTAATGGCAGGCTTATTTGTTCACTCCTGGTTCACAGAAACGGTGTCCAGGCTACCCTGACTTTAGGCAAATGAGGGGCAAACGAGCTGATTTTGGACACTGTCTTGGGCTGCGCCCCTCATGGAAACCTCCAGCCAGAGGTTGAGATGATTGACTATATGGAATAAGGTGAGGGCCATGTGGGAGTGTTTTGGTTTTAATTTTGGTCATTTGTGTGGCATTGGAAAAAATGACTGGGTCCACGTGGGCTTGAACTCTGGTGTGATTCCCCTTAGAGACTGGGTTTTTGAACTGAACTCAGAGAAGCATTGCCATGAATTCTTTTGTGATTTTAGGATGCCATACATGAAAATCGCCCTTGGAAACTGAGATGTAGGCCTGTGTGGAGAGCTCTTTGTAGGTGACTATGGTTGATATGCCATTCTAATTTTTGAGAGTGTCAAAGGAAATAGGGAAAGCCTCCATCTCATGGGACCCTTGGAAGCAACTGTTAGGACAAAGTGGTTGCCAAGGCAGTGACCCATTCAGTTTCAAAGAAAGTGACATACCTCATTTCCTTGGTGATGGAACTCTCTGAACTTTGTATCCAAGGAGCCAGGCACCAGAGACAGTCCCAGTCCCAGTCCCAGTGGGCTCACTTGTTTGGATTTACCAAGGATAGAGTCAGTCATTCTTGGTACCTACTGAAGTGAGGATTACCAAATGCCTGGAGAGCTCTGAAGAGGGACCTTTCCTGTGAAAGCAGGTAGTGGCTCACCACTTTTTCCTTACAACTTTACAGAGTTGGCCAAGGAAAACAGATCTGAGAGAGGACAGGCCATTTCGGAAGAACTGAGTATGGCCACCAGTCAGAGGACACTTTGGTTAGTCACAGACCTACTTGGGGAAGGAGGTGCCTTTGTGGGAGTGGTTGTGGGTTTGTGGTTTGTCTCATGTTCTGAGAATAGGTAGGAATGGCGGTTTGTTTGTTTTGGAGTGAACTGTTTCTGGTAAGTCGTTTGACGAGGTGAGTGTTTCCATGTCTGTGTATCCCACTGTGTCTGTGGTAGTAGACATGAGAAAAGAGAATGCAGCAATGGATGTGTCATGTCTAGTATAAAGCTTCCCAGCATTCATCCTGCCCAATTTATGAATGGAGTGCGGCTTGCCTTATGCAGGGGCAACACCTAATACCTTCCTAAGTCCCTCTTTTCTTCCTGAATCCTGGCCACTCTCTAGAATTGGCTCATGGTTATGTGTCCAAGATATGTACCAAATCCAAGGTCTTTGACATGGCCATGTACTGGATACCTGAATGGAAGGGCCAGCATCTCAGAAAACTCAGATATTAGTGTGACCAGGAAAGTCTCAGTGGAGATACCCTACTTTGGGCCTTTTGCTTACCTATTGTTCTGTTGCCCTGAATATCAGGAAGGTCTTTGTCTCATGCAACCCCTTTGTTAAGCCTGAAGAAAACAGTTTTCAAATGGAAATGAATGTGCATCACCTCTGGCTCTTTGCTTAATTGCCTTGGAATACGTTGTGTCTGATTCAGGCCCTTTGCCCTGTTTTAGGCTCTGGCTTAGATTCTCAGCACCTGATGGATGTAAAGAAAGATCACATATGTGCATCTAAAACAAAATGAAAAAACGTTCAGTCAATGTGCATGAATTCTATTGCCTTCCTTTGTTAGGTTTCTGAAATCCATCATGTCAGAATAGGGATCCTTTGGGTGAAATGAGTACTTCAAATCTCTGCAGAGGTGCTTGGCTTTTCTCATGACTCCATTTCACAAAAAGAATCTAGACCCCACAGTCAGAGAGCCTCAAATTGGAGAAGCGAAGCAGTATTAAGGGCAGGCCTATTTGATCACTCCTGGTTCACAGGAAGGGTGTCTAAGCCACCCTGACTTTCGGCAAATGAGGGGCAAGGGAGCTTATTTTGGACACTGTCTTGGGATGTGCCCCTCATGGAAACCTCCATCCAGATGTTTTGATGAGTATCTTTATGGTAGAAGATGAGGACCATGTAGGAGTGTTTTGGTTATAATTGTGGTCATTTGTGTGGCAGTTGGAAGAGATGACTGGGTCCACCTGGGCTTGAATTCTGCTGTGATTGCCCTTAGAGACTGAGTTCTGGAACTGACCTCAGAGAAGTATTGACATGAATTGTGTTGGAATTTTAGGAGGCCAGGAATGAGAGTTGCCATTGGAACCTGGGATTAAGGCCCAGAGTGGCTTTCCACAGAACACTGGGAATCTCAGCCAGGATATTACATGAATTTATTCTGAAATACTTGGCAGGCATAAATGAGATTCAAAACACACTTGGACCTCGCTTTGTAGACCTCAATGGGCCTGGCTTCATGTGACTTTTTGGCCACTCTTTGGGTAGCCTTTCCTGTGAGAGTGCTCCAGAGATTTCCCTGAAATTAGCTTCCTCACCATTTAATGGTTCCTGAATGAATTGAAACCCACATTGCCTCCAAATGCATCTGTGAAAAAATGCTAGATAATTACCATGAAATTTTAAAAATTCTGATGACCAGCTGGCACTGGAGGACCTTTGATGTCCTGTTGATGATCATGAGTATACCAGACAGGGCCTTGATTGACTGGGTTTCATGAAAATGGTGTAGAACAGAGATGCCAATAAGTTGGAGCCTGGTGAGTAGTGGGCCTAGAGCTGTGTTATGCAAGTGTATAATAAAACATCTGTGGTGGGGCCATGTGGATCTTCCATTGGCTTCCAAATGGCTATGAATGACATGGTGCAACCATCAGACCCATATATGTAAAGGCATATTTTTATATGGAGAGGTTTCAGGGCAATGTTCAGTATCATGTTGCTATTTTCAAGGGGGCAAGCTACATGAGATAGTACCCTGGTTGGTGCATTCTCCTGGAGACACTGCCAACCACACCTGACAGAACTCCCTTCAGTACTGTGTCCCATTTGAACTCGTTGTATTTCATGAAGCAAATACCAAACTCCCAGTGCAGCAGCAAGAAACACGACGAAAATTGGAGGATGACCATTGGTTTCACAGTCCACACGCGAAGACACTTAGTCCTCAGTGGCCACAGTTTACCTATAAAAAGAGAATTCAGCACTGCTGCCCCATTTTTATTTGAAAATAAGTAACCATGTCCTCCAGGTCACATAGATGCAGATCCAGGTTTGATGGTTTCACTACAAATAAAGCTAAAGCTCCCGACAACAACATATATTTCAAGTGCCCAACCTCAGAGGCAGATTCTCAAAAAGTCTTTTGGCCAGCAGAGCTCCATGTTTGTGGAGTGTTTACCCTGTCCCTTACTTTTGGAAACTCCTCTACCACCTTCAAAGATGTGAAATCTGGAGCATTTTCCATTCTAGATATGTATTCATAGATTTTCTAACTCTTCTCCTCTAATTGTGTCTTACTTGGGGCGAAGGTAATGTCAAGGCATTGTTCTGGAGGAGAGTGGAAAGATTTTTCTGTAGCATGTATTTGCATACACATTGGATTCAGTATCCTATTTTCAATTCAAAATACTGAATACCTGACTCTAACCCATACCCTACCAGACTCTGACTACTAATCCTAATATGATGGAGAAAAATAACCCATAAAGAATAGAAATACAAGCAGTTCAGAGTAGGCATGGTGTATAGTTGGATTGCCTTTTGCATGATACAGAGTTGGAGTTATAAATCTAGTCAATTGTTTGTTGAAATAGTTGTCCTTGTATTTTTAAGGTTAACAAACATGTGAATTCTTGTCTCCCTTTCTCTGTATTCTTATATGCACATATAGATTCCTATCTGGTACCACACGTACATTCTTGTGAGGTGGCTGACTTGGCAGATACAAATTGTTAGAAGAGATCACTCCTACTGTTTAGTTCCTGTTAGAACTGAATATTCAAACTATGGGTGAGCTTGCTAGTTGAACAGCATTATACATAAATCCATGTTCAGTAAAATGAATATTTTTAGATCTGTGGATGGTATATATTTTATAATGAATTTTGATTGACATATATATTGCTACTTTTTTTGTCTGTGTGTGTTTTTTGTATATATATATATATATATATATATATATATATATATATATATATATACACTCTCCAGGTTTTTCAAAATATGAAATATATGTGTCTTATATTCACTCCCTAAATTCATTCATGTTCATGTATGTGGATTTATAATCAACTATTCACAAGATTATTCTCAGGAATATTCATCCACCTGAAATTTGCCCAATGCTCTCAAATGTCAATCCTATTTGTGACTACATATTTGTTTCTTCCTAAGATTATATATTTAAACTCAACCCTGTTCAAAATGTCTAATCCTATCACTCACTTTATACTTTGCCTGATTTTGTAATGTCTCTATTGATATATGCTTTCCTATATATTTTCCCCAGTTCATCATTGTGACTGACTCTTCACCTGTGCTGACATTTACATTTACTCTCTAATGGAAATCCTATTGCTAAGAAACTTTTGTTCCAAATCTTATACTCACCCTTCTTCCTAAACTTACTGACTATCTTCCTAATGCTACAGACTATCCCTTTTTGACTGGATGTTCTCTTCTACATTCAATCATCCAAGTAAATGTGGGGCGAGCTTCAGAGGAGGAGACTACCAACAGACTATCTCATGCAACATCAAAGGGTTTATTGGGTGTCCAGCGTGCTGGGGTTCAGAGCTCACCTGAATAGAGCAGATAGCCCTGAGAATAGCTGAAGTAGAGCTTATATACTTTCCCTGGAGAGGGAAGGGAGGGAATTGTATTGATGGGTCAGGGCGAGTAGGCGGTTTTCATGCAACTGTGAGAGGGAGTACATTCTGCAGTTTGGCAGCTGGGGATAGAACATTCTGGGAACAAGATTTTCAAGCATTTCTCAAGATTTCAAAAGTGTTCTGTTAAGCATACAGAAAAACAAGAAGTGACAAGTACCTATTTTATTAACATTTCATTCCCCACTTCTTCTTCTGGCTACTTTTAATCATAAAAAAGATCATTGGAGGGTGTCACATTCAATGTCTGCTAGTGGGGTATTACCATAAGTTTAACTCGTCCAATTTGAGCCTGGAGAAAAGAAATTACACGGTTGAGCAAACAGGGTTTTATAGTTAGCAATAATATGAGGATTATTATTGGACCGGCCAGGGTTGATTAAAACGTAGTTAACCAGGGGGACTGTGTGAACCAAGACTCAAGCCACCCTTTTTGGGCCTCTCTCACTTGTTGATGCTCTTCAAGGTGTCTTTTAAATTTACTCATAGATTTTATTACAACTCCAGTATAGTCAGCATAAAAACAACATTCTTCCCACAATGCAGCACAAAGGCCCCCTTCTCTAATGAAGAGGAGGTCCAACCCTCAATTGTTATGTAAAACAACTTCAGAGAGAGAGGTTAAAGTTTCATGCAAAGCTCTGAAGGAGGTTTCTAATATCTTACTTTTGCTCTATTGCTGCTTCTAATTGGGTCATCCTTTGTGTCCCATGAACAATGCCACTGGTTCCTCTGCCCACCCGTGCAGCAACTCCTATTCCTAATAGGATGGCTAAAGTGAGGGATATATGTTTCCAGTGGAACCGGTTGTATGCCCCCACTATTTGATCTTCAAATAAACCTGTGTCATGATAGAGCACTCTGGGAAACATCTGCACCATTACACAATTTATCACATATTTTGACCATTTCATGAAAACATAAACAATGTTTAAGTATATAGAATTATGCTGTTGTAGGCACTGACAAAGCAAGGCACCTAAGATAGCACTCAAGAGAGGGAAACAGTCCTATTTGGTTGCAACCGGATTCAGAGGGCATTGCTTCTATTGTAATCAATTAATTCCCTGAAACTCAAGTTTAGGTAGTTTCAGAATTTTGTACCCAACATATAAGGGATGGGGCTCAGAAGTTCACAGTCTTCAGAAGTTCAAAAAGGCAGTATTTGTTTCTGTTTTTTCTTCTGTTCTGGGCAAGTTAACTTTTCAAGGACACCTGGGAGGAGGAGAGCTTTTTCTTCCCTTTCTTATTTTCCCCCTGCCAGCTGTTACCATGGAGCCCAGATGGTAATTTCTTTATCTTAGAAATGTAGCCATCTCTGTGAAGCCCCAGCTGAAGGCCAGAGGACTTGTTCACATATTTTGTGAAAAACTAGTTAGGGGTTGTCCAGCTTATAAGTACTGAAATTTTTAGCCAGTGGCCAAGTAGAACAGGGCAATACGAAAAGAGAAAGTTTATCTACATTAAAGTCTTATTGGGACTGTTTTGCTGAAAGTTCAAAACTAAGCCATGGTGAAGACTTCTGAAGAAGGTCATTTAAGACGTTTCTGTGGGCCTGGTACAGAGGGGGGAAGACAGGGAAGGTGGGGCCTAGAGCACCTCCGAGGATCTGAGAATGAGGGAAAAGAGAGATGTAAAAGAATAATGGGAAAGGGTATTGGGAATTTCCTAGAAGCAAAACTTGAGCAGTAGATCAGGTAGAGCAGAGTGAAAGATGGGAGTGAGGATCCCAAAATCCTGTGAGGGACTTTAAATTTTAGTAACCTGTTTTCAGTGATGACAAAGCAACTTTAAAGGCCAATTATATTACATCTTGGATAAGGGTCTCAGGGCTCTCCTTAGCTCGTTTGAGCATTGTGTTAGCTGGTAAGAGGACCTGGTGGGACCCGGTGAGGGCACTGACAGGAGATGAGAAGAATGAGTCCTTGGAGGGGTACCTATGTACCTGCTACCTCAGCAAGGGGGAGATGGTCTGAGAACTGGTGGAGCTTTGGGTTTCTGATCTAGTAATTGGAGGGGAGAAATCAAGTTGCTGAGGTGGGAGTGACAGCAGAGGGTCTGGAGCAGAAGGCTGAGGATAAGGATCTATTGGAGAAGCATAGTTCAGGATGTGAGTGAAGGAGGGAAAAGGCTTCCACATAGGGGAATCTCCTTTCACTCTTTTGAGCACTTGCAGAAGTTAAAAAGGTCACGCAAAATTTGAGGATCTAGAGACACCTCTGGGTGCCATAGTTTTTGGTTGTCTAATTGGTAATGTGGCCAATGCTGTGTACTGAATTTGATGAAGAATTGGGGTTCCATCAGGCAGCCCCTGTATGCACACATTCCCATGACATAGAGAAAAAGTCGGCTTTTCCCCCACACAGCCGTTACTGTTTGTGGCTTTGATAGTCTGCCAGGCAAACTTAGTAATCTAGACTAGCCAACCTGCATCTGGCTCGCGTGTCCCTACATCCATAATGTTTGTTTCCATTATCTATGGTACAGAAGGGATTTAATGGTATTTTAGTGGGATCCTCTTCATCAGGGATATCCCAATAGGAAATACCTATAGCCAGCTGACAAATGTCTGGGTGGAGAGATGGCCACCAGGTCCCTAAGGGGGCTGTATGTGAGATAGATTATACTTCTTTTCCAGTAGGATTTGTGATCAGCCATCACTGCTTAATGGGCTGATGAGGGTTAGGACTACTTGTGGCCAAGGGGAGAGTATATAACCTTATTCACATGGCGAATACACAATTTGAAACTGTTACCAGTCTTTTTCAGTTTCCAGAAATATTCTGTACAGGGAGCAGGCTTGAGATGAGAGGCATGTATCCAGGAAGTGATTCTGTTTACGTTTACCACTGTAGGTGTTATAATAGCACCTGGTATGGTCCTTTTCAGCGGGGTTCCAGGGATGACACCTGATGTCATCTTACATAGATGAAATCTCTTTCTTGATATGGATGTGGAATCCCCTAGTTCCCAGTTGGGTAGGCAGTGGCCAGCTGTTTTCACAGGTATCACTGAGTTCTTTCAAGAACTTTAAGTCTGTCAAGCAAGGGGGTGTGGAAAGGACCTTTAGGTCTTACAGTTGGGCTTAGGTCCCCTACTGGAGGAGGGCCACCATAAAGAATTTCACACGTGGTAAGGTTACTCAAAGAAACAAAGGGATTTTTTCTTGCATGAAACATTGCATAAGGCAGGAGCATAGTCCAATCTTTTATGCTGGTCTCTAAGCTTAATTTCGTTAAGGTCTCTTTAATGGTTCTATTCATTCTTTCTACTTGTCTTGAACTCTGGGGTCTATAAGCACAATTTAACTTCCAATTAATCCCCAGGTTCCTGGCTAACCCCTGACTTACCTGGGCCATGAACATCGGTCCATTATCAGATCCTATTACTGGCTTAGCTTCCTCCAATGGTAGAGAGGCTTAGTCAGCAGCAGCGGAATCACTTAGAGTGTGTTGTGTGTTAGGGGACGAGGGCAGGGAATAAGGAGGGGGAGAAGAGTCCAGTAGAGTCAAATCTTGTGACTCAGGGAGAACAGAGGGTGGAGGAGAAGGAGGAGGTGAGGGTTTGAGTGATCATGGGGGAAGGAGTAGGAGCAGAGGTAGGGGCAAGGAAAGGCTTCATCCATGGAGGAGGAGATTTGCAGAGGTCCTGCCAAGTTAAGATATATGGCTGTTGATCCAGATGGCTATGTGGCGCTGGCTGAAAGACAATACCTCTGACTTTTTAAATTAGTGGGAAGTAGAAAGATCCTTCTAGGGGCCATACGACTCCAAAGATGGGCCATTCTGAGGCACAGAGATTCTGCCAGGTCCAGCGTTTTACGAAAAAAAGAAAGATTCTGAGCCCTTAAGCGGACTTTGGTCCAGTGATCAAGGGTCAGGGACAGAGGCATTGAACTGCTCTGTTCCATAATGAAAGTTACACAAACATTAAAAGCAACAACGCACGACACAGATAAGACAAGACCATAAAGACAGGCAATGAACGTCCAACACTGAGACCAGGAATGAGTAGCCGGCAAAACCCAATGGGATGGCAATAACGAATCTAAAAGAAAATATCACTGAGTCGAGAAGACTATTGTTCCTTGATTTCCCGAGTTCTCTGCGGGGTCCTCCAGGGAGGTGCCCTGTGTCTCTGTGACACGTCTCTCAGCCACCGTCGGAGAGAGCCCAGGCTCTTCATCGCCAGCAATTTTGCCAAGCCCTAACAAGAAACCTGAAACCAGAAAGAGGTGCCTTACTTGCTCCGAGAGGAGCCCGTTGGGGTCTGTTGTCCGCCACTGCTGGAACTCGGTGGAACCTCAATATGTAAAGGTCAGGCGAGTGTCGGAGGAAGATACTACCAAGAGACTGTCTCATGCAACAGCAAAGGGTTTATTTGTGGTCCAGCATGCTGGAGCTCAGAGCTAAATTAAATAGAGCAGAGACCCCTTGGAACAGCTTAAGCAGAGCTTATATAATTTCCTTGGAGAGGGAAGAGAGGGAAGTTTAGTGATGGGTAAGGGCAAGTGGGCGGTTTGCATGACACCGAGTGAGGGAGTACATTCTGCAGTTGGGCTGTTGGGAACAGTACATTCTAGAACAAGATTAGCAAACATTTCTCAAGATTTCAACAATGTTTTGTTAAGCATACAGAAAAACAGGAAGTGACAAGTACCTATTTTATTAATTTTATTAACCTTTCACTACCGACTATGCCTTTTTGACTTGATGTTCCTTCTACATTAATTCATGCAACGTACAAGGTACTATGCCATTGTATATCGATTTATCTGAGACAACTCTGCAGAACGTAATTCAATGCCACGTATCCCTATCAAGGGCCCAATGCCCTTCTGGGCTTCAAATCAGACTTAGATTGCTTTTTTCATACATATATTTCACCTATATATTCTTCTACACATAGCAAGTTCCCAATACCATTATTCATCAAGCAAAATGATTTCTAACCCAAATCGAGCATGTTTTTAACCATAACCGGACACTGTTCCCTCAATCTAACTTTACAGAAGAGCAGAGAAGGAGTTGATATTACAATACAGAAATGTAGAAAAACTTCCACCTGCTGAGAACCTCAAAGGTCCATGCAGAAATGATCCCTGGAGAAGATGTAGGAAGCAATAAAGGACCTGAGAGACCAAAAGTCATCTTCCATGGCAAACAAGCCTGTCAGGATAAAAGGTTGTGTCTGAATCAGATTCTCTTTTAATGTAGAGATTATGGACCAAACCAGGCCTGTGTGGAGATCTATTCCTGGGTGCCTATGGTTGATATACCATTATAACTTGTGAAAGTGTCACAGGAAGTAGGGGCAGCCTCAATCTCTTGGGACCCTTGGAAACAACAGTTAGGACAAAGTGGTTGCCAAGACAGTGCCCTCATTCAGTTCAGGAAGGAAGTGACCTCACCTCACTTTCTTGGTGATGGAACTCTCTGAACGTGGGATCCAGGAAGCCAGGCACACAGAGCCAGTCCCAGTCCCAGTCCCAGTGGTCTCACTTGTTTGGATTTACCAAGGACAGGGTCAGTCTCTTTTGGTACCTACAGATGTGAGGAAGGCCAAATGCCAGGAAAGCTCGGATGCAGGGCTTTTCATGAGAAAGCAGGTAGTGGCTCACCGTTGACTCGTGAGAAGTTCACAGAGTTGGCCAAGGAGACAAGATCTGAGACAGGAAAGGCCATTTTGGGGGAACATATTATGGCCCACAAGTCAGAGGACACTCTGGATAGTCACAGACCTACTTAGGGGAAGGAGGTTCCTTTGTAGGTGTGGTTGTGGGTTTGTGGTTTTTTCTCATTTTCTGAGAATAGGTAGGACAGTCGGTTTGTTTCATTTGAAGTGGACTGTTTCTAGTAATTCTTTTCAAATGGCGAGTGTTTCTATGTCTGTGTATTCCGCTGTTTCCGTGGTTGTAGACATTAGAAAAGAGAATTCATCAATGGATGTGTCGTGTCTAGTAGAAAGCTTCTTAGCATTCATATTGCCCCGTTTATGAATGGACTGTAGCTTGCCTTATCAATGGGCAACACCTGCTACCTTCCTGAGTTCCTATTTTCGTCCTGAATTCCTGCCAATCTCAAGAATAGGCCCATGGTTTTGAGTCCAAGATATGTACCACCTCCAAGCTCTGTGACATGGCCATGTACTGGATAGCTGTAGGGGACGCCGAGCATCTCAGAAAACTCAGATATCAGTGTGACCAGGAAAGTCTCAGAGGAGAAACCCTGCTTTGGGCCTTTTGTTTACCTATTGTTCTGTTGCCCTGAATGTCAGGAAGGTCTTTGCCTCAGGCCACCCCTTTGTGAAGCCTGAAGAAAACAGTTTTCAAATGGAAATGAATGGGCATACCTGTGGCACTTTCCTTAATTGCTTTGGAAAGGGATGTGTCTGAATCAGCCCCTTGGCCCTGTGTGTGGCTGTGGCTTAGATTCTCAGCACCTGATGGATCTAAAGAAAGTTACCATGTGTGCATCCAAAAGAAAAATCGCCAAAAGTGCAATCATTGGGATGAAGTCTCTCGACTTCCTCTGTAAGGTTCCTGACCTCCATCAAGTGAGAATGGGATCCTTTGGGTAAAAAGAGTTCTTCAAAACCTGCAGAGGCTAGCCCATTTTGCTTGGGTTTTCTCATGACTAAAATTTACATAAAGAATCTAAACCCCACAGACAGTAGTCCTCAAATTGGAGCGGTATTAACGGCAGTCCTATTTGATCACTTTTGGTTCACAGGATGGGTGTCCAGGCCACCTTGACTTTAGGCAAATGAGGGGCAAAGGAGCTTATTTTGGACACTGTCTTGGTCTGCGCCCCTCATGGAAACCTCCAGCCAGATTATGATGAGTGTCTATATGAAAGAAGATGAGGGCCTTATGGGAGGGTTCTTGTTTTAATTGTGGTAATTTGTGTGGTAGTTGGAAGAGATGACTGGGTCCACCTGGGCTTGAACTCTGGTGTGATTCCCCTTAGAGACTGAGTTCTGGAACTGACCTCAGAGAAGTATTGCCATGAATAGTGTTGGGATTTTAGGAGACCACGCATGAGAATCGCTTTTGGAAACTGAGATGTAGGCCGAGGATGGCTTTCCACAGAGCTCGGGGATTCTGAGCCAGGATATCACATGATTTAATTCTTAAAGACTTGGTAACCATAGTTGAGAGTCCAAACACACATGGACCTCACATTGTATACCTCAATGGGCCTGGATTCATGTGTCGTTTTGGCCACTCTTGGGAAGGCTTGCCTGTGAGTGTTCTCCAGAGCTTTCATTGAAATGAGCTTCCTCACCATTTAATGGTTCCTGAATTAAATGAAACCCACAGTGCCTCCAACTTCATCCTTGAAAAATGACTAGATTAATACCATGAAGTTTTTGAAATCCCCATGACCAGGTGGCACTGGATAACCTTTAGATATCCTGTTGCTGATCATGAGTATAACAAACAGTGCCTTGATTGACTGAGTTTCGTGAAAATGGTGTAGAACAGAGATTCCAATAAGTTGGAGTCTGTTGAGTAGTGGGCGTAGAGCAGTGGACTGTAGGTGTGTAAATAAATATTTTTGGTAGGACCACCTGGATCTTCCATTGGCTTCCAAAACTTGCGACTGACATGGTGCAGGCAGCAGACCTTTATATGTAAAGGCATCTTGTTATATGGAGAGGTTTCAGGGCAATGTTCAGAATCAGGTTGCTATAGTCAAGGGGAAAGCTATGTGGGATAGGAGCCTGGTTCGTACATTCTCTTGCCGACCCTGACCAACCACACATGACAGAACTCCCTCCAGCATTGTGTCCCAGTTGAACTTATTGTATTTCATGAAACAAATACCAAATTTCCAGTGCAGCAGTAAGAAACACCCTGAAAAGTGGAGGATGACCAAATGTCTTCACAGACCACACGGGAAGACACTTAGCTCACAGTGGCAACAGTTTACCTACAAAGGGAGATTTCAGACCTGCTGCCTCATGTTCATTACAAAATAAGGAACCATGTCCTCCAGGTCACATAGATGCAGACCCAGATTTTTTGGTGTCACTACAAACGAAGCTAAATCTCTGAGAATTACATATATTTCTTGTGCCTAACCTCAGAGGAAGTTTCTCAATAAGTCTTTAGGTCAGCACAGCTCCATGTTTCTGGAGGGTTTACCATCTCCCATACTTTTGGAAACTGTTTTACCACCTCCAGTGTTGTGAACTCCTGAGCATTTTTCATTCCACATATGTATTCACAGGTTTTCTAACTCCTCTCCTCTAATTGTGTCTTACTTTTAGCGATGGTTATGTCAAGGCATTGTTCTGGATGAGAGAGGGAAGATTTTTGTGTATCACATGTTTGCATACACATTAGATTAATTTTTCTATTTTCCATTTGAAATACTGAATCCCTGACACTAACCCATACCCTACTAGACTCTGACTACTAATCCTAATATCATGGAGAAAAAAAACCTAACTGAATAGAAATACAGTCCTTTCATAGAAAGCATGGTGTATATTTGTATTTGCCTTCTGCTTTATCAAGAGTATGTGTTTTAAATTTAGTAAACTTTTCATTTTAATATTTCTCCATGATTTTTTAAAGTTATCACATATGTAAATTCCTGTCTCCCATTCTCTGTATCCTATTCAGCACATGTATTTTTTTATGCATATACAATATCCTACCTGGTATCACACGTACATTCTTATAAGATCACTGACTTTGGAATATAAAAATTGTGAGAAGAGATGACTCTCCCTAAATAATGATGGAACTGAAAATTCCACCTATGGGTGAGCTTCCTAGTGAAAAACACTATACATAAATCCATGTTCAGTAAAATGAATATTTTTTATTTGTGAATGAATTATATTTCATGATGAGTATCGATTGGCATATATATTGCTAAATATTAATGTGTGTGTGTGTGCGTGTGTGTGTGTGTGTATATGTATATTCTCCAGATTTTAAAAAAATATGAAAAATATGTGTCTTATTATACACTCCCTAAATTCATTCATATTTATTTATGTTCATTTAAATTCAAATTTTCACATGATTATTCTCAGTAATATTCATACACCTGAAATATATTTTGGTTTCCTACTACTGAAAACTAAGTTCAGTGGATGGTGCTTAAAAATCCTAATATTTCTACAGTAACTGACCCAGTTTAACATCAATGCAAGTAGATTGCTATGGGACATGATGTGTAATTTGAAGTTCATTTTTACTCAACACTGATACATTACTATTTCTTCAGTTCATGGACATCATAGGATGTATTTTTTCATCCACAACTTCACAAAATTTTTTTGGCATTTGGTTCACTTTCAATTACTTACCACTTCAGAACACATGTATTCCTCCATGTTTCTTTACTGGTCTTTTAACTAGACTTCTTTCTAAACACATTATTTTCGATTCCATAATCATTTTTGAAGCAAAACTCACTCTTCATGATAAACCATCACCCTAATAATACCATTGCATATATAACTCGTTGGAATGATGGTATATATATATATATATATATATATATATATATATATATATATATATATATCTCAATATAAGATTTCCAATATATTTTCAGATGCAAACTCAATCCATTATTTAATCTTGGATCCAGTTATATACTTTATTCACAATATGGTCTATTCATGCATCATCTCAATAATCATCAACACAAGGTACACCTATTTTTATCCCCAGTACTAATTTATAAGTTTTCAGAATATTACTCCCCATTATGGTGGAAGAAATACTCATGTCGCCTGATCTACATATACATTTTACCACAGTAGTATTCTGGACACAAAATGCAAAGGTCACACATATGATTGTACCAAAGCCTAAATGGGAAGTGACCATGGATTACTAAAAGCATCTATGTCCAGGGTGCCTACTGCTCTCAAATGTCAATCCTATTGGTTACTACATATTTGTTCTTCCTAAGATTATATATTTAACCTCAAGCCTTTTGAAAATATCTAATCCTATCACTCACTGTATACTTTGGCTGATTTCCTAATGTCCCTATTGATATCTGCTTTTCTACATATTTTTCCCAGTTCATCATTGTGACTGTCTCTTCACATGTGCTGACATTTACATTCACCCTCTAACTGAAACACAATTGCTAAAGAACTTTTGGTCCAACTCCTAGACTCACTATTCTTCCTAAACCTACTGACTATCTTCCTAATCCTACAGACTATCCCTTTTTGACTGGATGTTCTCTTCTACTTTCAATCATCCGAGGTATAGGGTCCTATGCCATTGTATATCTATTTATCTGAGACCTTGGGGCAGAACATAATTCAAGCTAAGTATACCAATCAAGGGCCCAATGCCTTTCTGGCCTTCAAATCTTTCCTAGATCTCTTTTCTCATACATATATTTCACGTTTATATTCTTATAAATATCACAGGTTCCCAATACCATAATTCATCCAGCAGAATGACTCCTAACCCAAATCGAACATGCTATTAACACTAACCATACACTGTTCCCTCAATCTCACTTTACAGAAGAGCAGGGACAGAGTTGGTCTTAAAATCCAGGAAGGTACGGTATCATCCACCAGCTGAGAACCTCAAAAGTCCCTGCAGAAATAATCCCTGGAGAAGGTGTAGGCTGGTATGAAGGATCTGAGTGAGCAAAAGTCATCTTCCATGGCAAACAACCCGTTCAGGATGAAAGGATGTGTCTGAATCAGCCTCTCTCTTCTTAATATAGAGAAGATGGACCAAACCAGGCCTGTGTGGAGAGCTGATCCCGGGTCCCTATGGTTGATATACCATTCTAACTTGTGAAAATGTCAGAGCAAGTAGGTGCAGCCTCCATATCATGGGAACCTTGGAAGAAACTGTTAGGACAAAGTGGTTGTCAAGGTAGTGACCTCATTCAGTTCCTGAAGGAAGTGACCTCAACTCACTTCCTTGGTGATGGAACTCTCTGAACTTGGAGTCCAGGAAGCCAGGCACCCAAAGCCAGTCCCAGTCCAAGTCCCAGTGGTCAAACTTGTTTGGATTTACCAAGGACAGAGTCAGTCTTTCTTGGTACCTCTTGTTGTGAGGATGGCCAAATGCCCGGAATGTCTGAAGAGCGGCCTTTCCTGAGAAAGCAGGTAGTGGCTCACCGCTGGGTCCTGACAGCATCACAGAGTTGTCCACAGAGACCAGATCTGAGACAGGAAAGCCCATTATGGGGGAATATATTATGGCCCACCAGTCAGAGGACACTCCGGATAGTCACAGACCTACTGGGGGAAGGAGGTGCCATTGTGGGTGCAGTTGTGTGTTTGTTGTTTTGTCTCACGTTCTCAGAATAGGTAGGAAAGGTAGTTTGTTTGGTTTGGAGTGGACTGTTTCTAGTAAGTGATTTGACAAGGCGAGTGTTTCTGTGTCTACATATCCCACTGTGTTCATGGTTGTAGACATTAGAAAAGAGAATGCATCAATGCATGTGTCCTGTCTACCAGAAAGCTTCCCAGCGTTCATCCTGCACAATTTATGAATGGACTACAGCTTGCCTTATGAATGAACAACACCTGCCATCTTCCTAAGTTCCTGTTTTCTTCCTGAATTCTGGTCACTCTCCAGATTACGCTCATGGTTTTGTGTCCAAAATATGTACCACCTCGAAGCTCTCTGACATGGTCATGTACTGGATAGCTGAAGGAAAATGCGAGTATATCAGAAAACTCAGATATCAGTGTGACCAAGAAAGTCTCAGTGGAGAAGCCCTGCTTTGGGCCTTTTTGTTTATGTATTGTTCTGTTGCCCTGAATGTCAAGAAGGTCTTTGCCTCAGGCCACCCCTTTGTGAAGCCTGAAGAAAAAAGTTTTCAAATGGAAATAAATGGGCATCACCTGTGGCTCTTTGCTTAATTGCTTTGGAAAGGGATTTGTCTGAATCTGCCTCTTGGCCCTGTGTATGGCTGTGGCTAGATTCTCAGCACCTGATGGATCTAAAGAAAGATCCCATGTGTGCATTCAAAACCAAAATGGCAAAAAGAGCAGTCATTGTGGATGAAGATTCTTGCCTTCCTTTGTTAGGTTCCTGACCTCCTTCAAGTGAGAATAGGGATCCTTCGAGTCAAATGAATTCTTGAATGCTCTGCAGATGTGCTTGGGTTTTCTCATGACTCCAAATCGCATAAAAAATCTATACCTGACTTTCACTAGACCTCAAATTATAGAAACAGAGCAGAATTGATGGCAGGCCTTTTTGATCACTCCTGGTTCACAGGAAGGGTGTCCAGGCCACCCTGATTTTAGGCAAATTAGAGGCAAGGGAGCTTATTCTGGACACTGTGTTTGGTTGCAACCCTCATGGTAACCTTCATCTAGAACTTTTTATGAGTGTTTTTATGGACGAAGATAAGGGCCATGTTGGAGTTTTTTCGTTTTAATTGTAGTCATTTGTGTGGGGGTTGGAAGAGATGATTGTGTCCACCTGGGCTTGAACTCTGGTGTGATTCCCCTTACAGCCTGAGTTCTGGAACTTACCTCATAGAAGTACTGAAATGAATTGTGTTGGTTTTTAGGAGGCCATGCATGAGAGTCGTCCTTTGAAACTGAGATCTAGGTCCAAGGTGGCTTTCCACAGAGCAATGGGAATCTCAGCCAGTAAATCACATGATTTTATTCTGAAAGATTTGGCAGCCATAGTTGGCCCTTGGAAGCAAGCAGGAGTGGCCATACCCATATCGAATAAAATCAACTTCAAACCTAAGTTAATCAAAAGTGATAAAGAAGGACACTATATACTGTTAAAAGGTACCATTCACCAATAGGACATAACAATTATCAATTTGTATGCACCAAACAATTTTTCTGCAAAGTCATAAAACAAACTCTCCTCAAGTTCAAGAGTCAAATAGGCTATAACACAATAATTAAGGGTGACTTCAACACACAACTCTCGCCATTAGACAGATCCTCTAGAGAAAAGCTGATTAAAGAAACTATAGAACTTAAAAGCACAATCAATAACCTAGACTTAACCAACATATATAGAATATATCCAACATCATAAAGTGGATACATGTTCTTCTCTGCAGCACATTGGTCCTACTCAAATATAGACCATATATTATGCCATACAGAAACTCTTAGTAAATATAAAGTTATGGAGATAATACCATGCACCATATCTGATCATAATGGAATGAAAATTGAAATCAATGATAAAAGAAGGAAGAAAAAATTCTACATCACATGGAAAATGAACAATATATTACTGAATGATCAATGGGTTACAGAAGACATAAAGGAGGAGATAAAAAATTTCTTAGAGACAAATGACAATACAGACACAACATATCGGATTCTTTAGAAAAAAATGAAAGCAGTTTTAAGAGGGAAATTCATTTTTTTGGAATTCTTTCATCAAAAAAAGAAAAAAACAACAAATAAATGATCTCACACTACACCTCAAAAACCTAGAAAAAACAGCAAAACAACAGCAAATGTAGTCGAAGACAAGAAAAAATTAAAATTAGAGGAGAAATCAAAGAAATTGAAACAAAAAAACATTGAAAAAATAAAAGTTGGTTCTTTGAATAAATAAATAAGATCGACAGGACCTTAGCCATGATAATGAAGAGAAGTAGAGAGAGAACTCAACTTACTAACATATGGGATAAAAATGGCAATATCACAACAGACACTACAGAAATACAGAAGATAATTAGAAAGTAATTTGAAACCCTATATTCCAATAAAACACAAGATAATGAAGATATCGATAAATTTCTTATGTCATATGATCTGCCCAGATTGAGACAGGAAGACACACACAATTTAAATAGACCAATAACAATAGAAGAAATAGAAGAAACCATCAAAAGACTAGCAACCAAAAAACTCCCTGGACCAGATGGATATACAGCGGAGTTCTAAAAAACCTTCAAAGAAAAATTAATACCAATACTTCTCAAGCTATTTCAAGAAATAGAAAAAGAAGGAGTTCTTCCAAATTCATTCTATGAGGCCACATCACCCTGATCCCAAAACCAGACAAACACACTTCAAAGAAAGAAAACGACAGACCAATATCTCTAATAAAATTGGAGGCAAAAATTCTCAATAAAATCCTGGCGAATCAAATACAAAAGCATATAAAAAAAATTGTGCTTCATGATCAAGTAGGATTCATCCCTGGGATGCAAGGCTGGTTCAATATATGGAAATCAATAAATGTAATCCATCACATCAATAGACTTAAAGAGAAGAACCATATGATTATCTCGATAGATTCAGAAAAAGCATTCTACAAAGTACAGCATCCCTTTATGTTTAAAACACTATTAAAAACTAGGAATAACAGGAACTTACCTCAACATGGTAAAAGCTATATATGCTAAACCTCAGGCTAGCATCATCCTAAATGGAGAAAAACTGAAGACAGGGATGCCCTCTATCACCACCTCTATTCAATTTAGTTCTTGAAATACTATCCAGAGCAATTACACAAAGGAAACAAAAGGCATAAAAATTGGAAAAGAAGAACTTAAATTATCGCTATTTGTGGATGACATGATAATATATTTAACAGACCCAAAAGGGTCTACAAAGAAACTGCTAGAGTGAATAAATGAATTCAGCAAAGTGGCAGGATATAAAATCAACATGCATAAATCAAAGGCATTCCTGTATATCAGCAACAAAACTTATGAAATGGCAATGAGAAAAACCACTCCATTTAAAGTATACTCAGAGAAAATAAAAAACATGGGAATCAACCTAACCAAAGAGGTGAAAGATTAATATAATGAAAACTACAGAACCCTAAAGAGAGAGATAGAAGAAGATGTTAGAGGATGAAAAAATATACCCTGTACATGGATAGGCAGAAATAACATCATCAAAATGGCGATATTACCCAAAGTTCTCTACAGGTTTAATGCGATGCAAATCAAAATCCCAATGGTATTTCTTGTAGAAATAGATAAAGTAATCATGAATTTCATATGGAAAAACAAAAGACCCAGAATAGCAAAAGCAATTCTAAGAAGGAAGTGTGAATCTGGAGGTATAGCGATATCAGAGTTCAAACTGTACTACAAAGCAATATTAACAAAAACAGCGTGGTACTGGTATCAAAACAGGCAGGTGGACCAATGGTACAGAAGAGAGAACACAGAGACTAATCCACAAAATTACAACTTTCTTACATTTGAAAATGGGGCTAAAAGCATGCAATGGAAGAAGAATAGCATCTTCAAAAAATGGTGAAGGGAAAATTGGAAATCCATATGCAACAAAATAAAACTGAATCCCTTTTTCTCACAATGCACAAAAATTAACTCAAAATGAATCAAGGAGCCAGATATAAAATCAGAGACACTGCGTCTGATAGAAGAAAATGTTGGCTACGATGTACATACTGTGGGGTTGGGCTCCAAATTCCTTAACAGGACACACATAGCCCAAGAGTTAATAACAAGAATAAACAAATGGGACGTACTTAAACTAAAAAGTTTTTTTTTTTTTTTCTCAGCAAGAGAAACAATAAGAGAGGTAAATTGAGAGCCTACATCCTGGGAACAAATTTTTATCCCTCACACTTCAGATAGAGCTCTAATATCCAGAATATACAAAAAACTCAAAAAATTAAACAATAAGATAACAAATAACTCAATCAACAAATGGGCAAAGGACCTGAACAGACACTTCACAGAGGAGGACATACAATCAATCAACAAGTACATGAAAAAAATGCTCACCGTCTTTAGCAGTCAGAGAAATGCAAGTCAATACCACCCTAAGATACCATCTCACTCCAGTAAGATTGGCAGCCATTATGAAGTCAAACAACAATAAGTGTTGGCGAGGATGTGGGGAAAAGGGTACACTTGTACACTGTTGGTGGGACTGCAAATTGGTGAGGTCAACATGGAAAGCAGTATGGGGATTCCTGGGAAAGCTAGGAATGGATCCACCATTTGAACCAGCTATCGCCCTTCTCGGACTATTCCCTGAGGATCTTAATAGAGAGAACTCTAGGGATACTGCCACATCAATGATCATAGCGGCACAATTCACAATAGCTAGACTGTGGAACCAACCTAGATGCCCTTAAATAGACGAATGGGTAAAAAAAAATGTGTCATCTATACACAATGGAGTATTACACAGCACTGAAAAATGACAAAATCATAGAATTTGCAGGTAAATGGCTGGCATTAGAATAGATTATGCTAAGCGAAGCTATCCAATCCTTAAAAAACAAATGCCAAATGTTTCCTTTTATATAAAGAGAGCAAATAAGAACAGAAGAGGGAGGAAGAACATGAGAAAAATATTAACACTAAACAGAGATGATGGGGGGAGAGAAAAGGAGAGAGAAGGGAAAGCATATGGAAATGGTAGGAGACACTCAATGTTACACAAAATTACATATAAGAGGTTGTGAGGCTAGAGGGGAAAAACAAGGGAGAGAATTAAACAACAGCAGATAAAGTAGAGAGGGAAGATAAGAGAGGAGGGGGAATAGTAGGGGATAGGAAAGGTAGCATAATACAACAATCACTAATATGCTATTATGTAAAAACGTGAGTGTGTAACTGATGTGATTCTGCGATTTGTTTTTGGGGTAAAGATTGGAGTTCATTACCCAATTGAGTCAAATGTATGAACGATGATATATCATGAGCTTTATAATGTTTTGAACAAACAAAGAAAAAAGAAAAAAAAGAATTGAATTTCCAATATTTGAGTCATTTAACAACTTTATTTTTAAATAAAATTGTCTTTTATTTGTTATCTTACTTGCTGGTATCTGCGTTTCAGTTTTCAAAAACTATGTGCTGTAGCCACTCATCCATGTAGTATGTAACAGAAAATTTTGAGTGTCTCCATACAACCAGATTGGCAAGGCATCAAGGTTTCTTTCACAAACAAGATGAAGGCTTTGCCATAAGAAATTTAATATTCAGCAATACAATTTTTTTTTACTTTTCAATTAAATTTCCAAAAAAAATTTTAAAAAAGAAGAATCTAAACCCCACAGTAAGAAGGCCTCAAAGTGGAGAAGTGGAGCATTATTAACAGCAGGCCTATTTGATCACTCCTGGTTCAATGGAAGCGTGTCCAATCCACCCTGACTTTAGGCAAATGAGGGGCAAGGGAGCTTATTTTGGGCACTGGTTGAGCTGTGCCCCTCATGGAAAACTCCAGCCAGAGGTTATGATGTGTGTCTATATGGAGGAAAATGAGGGCCATGTGGGAGTGTTTTGTTTTTAATTGTGGTCATTTGTGTGGCAGTTGGAAGAGATGACTGGGTCCACCTGGGCTTTAACTCTGGTGTGATTCCCCTTAGAGAATGAGATCTGGGACGTACTTCAGAGAAGTATTGCCATGAATTGTGTAGAAATTTCAGGAAGCCATGCATGAGAGTCGCCCTTGGAAACTGAGATCTAGGCCCAGGGAGGCTTTCCACAGAGCCCTGGGAATCTCAGCCAGGATATCACAGGTTTTATTCTGAAAGACTTGGCAGCCATAGATGAGAGTCAAAATACACATGGACCTCACATTGTAGACCTCAATGGGCCTGGCTTCATGTGACCATTTGGCCACTCTTTGGGAAGCCTTGCCTGTGAGAGTTCTCCAGATCTTTCATTGAAATGAGCTTCCTTAACATTTAATGGTTCCTTAATGAATTGAAACCCACAGTACCAACAACTTCATCTGTGAAAAATGGCTAGATAAATACCATGAATTTTTAGAAATTCCCATAACCAGGTGGCACTGGAGAAACTTTGGATGTCCTGTTGCTGATCATGAGTATACCAGACAGTGCCTTGATTGACAGGGGATCATGTAAATGGTGTAGAACAGAGATGCCAGTAAGTTGGAGCCTGCTGAGTAGTGGGCCTAGAGCAGTGGTGTGCAGGTGTGTGATAAAACATCTGTGGTGGGGCCATGTGGATCTGCCATTGACTTTCAAATGCCTTGAGACAGACACGGTGCAGCCAGCAGACCCTTCTATATAAAGGCAACTTGTTATATGGAGAGGTTTCAGGGCAATGCTTAGAATCAGGTTGCTCTAGTCAAGAGGGAAAGATATGTGTGATAGAAGCCTGTTTGGTGCATTCTACTGCAGACCCTGACCCACCACACGTGTCAGAACTCCCTCCAGCACTGTGTCCCAGTTGAACTCCTTGTATTTCATGAAGCAAATACCAAACTCCCAGTGCAGCAGCAAGAAACACCACGAAAATAGAGGATGACCAAATGGCTTCACAGTCCACATGGGGAGACACTTAGCCCCAGTGGCAACAGTTTAGCTACAAAGAGAGAATTCAGCACTGCTGCCTCATGTTCATTGGAAAACAAGAAACCATGTCCTCCTGGTCACATAGATGCAGAACCAGCTTTGATGGTCTCACTACATTGGAAGCTAAAGCTCCTGACAACAACATATATTTCAAGTGCCCAACCTCCGAGACAATTTCTCAAGAAGTGTTTAGGCCAGCAGATCTCCATGTTTGTGGAGTGTTTACCATGTCACTTACTTTTGGAAACTGCTCTATCAAATCAAGGATGTGAACTCCTGAGCATTTTCCATTCCAGATATGTATTCACAGATTTTATAACTCTTCTCCTCTAATTGTGACTTACTTGGGGCTAAGGTAATGTCAAGTCATTGTTCTGGATGAGAGAGGGAAGATTTTTTTGTAGCACATATTTGCATACACATTGGATTCATTTTCCAATTTTCTATTTGAAATACTGAATCCCTGACACTAACCCATAGCCTACTAGACTCTGACTACTAATACTAATATAATGGAGAAAAATAACCCAAACAGAATAGAAATACAAGCATTTCAGAAGAGACATGGTGTATAGTTGGACTTGCCTTTTGCATGATATAAGGTAGGAGTTATAAATCTATTCAATTTGTTGAAATAATTTTCCATGTGTTTTTTTTTTGACACAACACAAAATATAATCTTCGAAAAATAAATAAAATTGACACATCCTTAACCAAGCTAATGAAGAAAAAAAGAAACCTCAAATTACTAAAATTAAGGATCATAAAGGAACTTTTACAGAGTACACAACTAAAATACAGAGAATTATTGAAAACTAATTTGAAAATTTATACTCTAATAAATTAAAATACCATGATGACATCAATAAAATTTTAGAGATATACCCAAACTGAATTAGTAGGACATGAACAATTTAAACAAATCAATTTCAAGCAATGAAATAGAAGTTGCTGTCAACAGCCTACCAATCAAGCAAAGCCCAGGAACAGACAGATTCTCAGCCATGTTCTACAAGACCTTCAAAGAAGCACTCATCACAATACTCCTCAAATTATTCCATAAAATAGAAAAGGATGGAACTCCTCCAAACTCATTCCATGAGGCTAGTATCACTCACATACCAAAATCAGACAAAGACACATCAAGGAAAGAAAACTTCAGAGCAATATTCCTGACAAACATATATACAAAAATTCTCAATAAAATTCTTTTTTTTAAGCCAAAGTTAATCAAAAGGGATAAAGAGGGACACTACACACTATTCCATGTGTTTTTAAAGTTAAGAAATATATGAGTTCCTGTCTCCCTTTCTCTGTAGCCTATTAAGCACATGTATTTTTATATGCACAAATAGAATCCTGACTGGTTTTACATGTACATTCTTGTGAGGTGGCTGACTTGGCAGATACTATTTGTGAGAAGAGATCACTCCTCCTAAACGCTGTTGGTACAGAAAATTCAACCCATGGGTGAGCTTCCTAGATGAACAACATTATACATACATCCATGTTCAGTAAAATGAATATTTTGGGATATGCGGATGAGTTATTTTTCATGATGAATTTCGATTGACATATATATTACGACATTATAATGTGTGTGCGTTTGTGTGTGTATATATATATATATATATATATATATATATATATATATATATATAGTCTCCAGATTTTCCAAAATATGAAGTATATGTCTTCTTATAAACCGCCTGAATTCATTCATATTCATATATGTGGATTTATAATCAACTTTTAACAAGTTTATTCTCAGAAATATACATCCACTGAAATACATATTTGTTTCCTAGTACTGAAAACTAACTTCAGGGAAGGGTTCTTACAAATCCTAATATTTCTAGAGTAACTGACCAAGTTTAACATCAATGCAAATACATTCCTATTGGATATGATGTGTTTGTTAAAGTTCATTTTTATTCAAACTTGGTACGTTATTATTTATTCAGTTTATGGACATCATAAAATATATACTTTCATTCACAAGTTCACAAATTTATAAATATTTGGTTCACTTTCAATCACTTCCTCCTTCGGAACACATATATTCCTCCATGTTTCTTGACTGGTCTATTTACTAGACTTCTTTCTAAACACATTATTTTCGATTCCATAATCATTTTTGAAGCAAAACTCACACACTATTCATGATAAACGGTAACCCTAATAATACCATTAGATATATAACTGGTTGGAATGAATGTACGTATATCAATATATGATTTCCTCTATATTTTCAGATATTAAAACAATCCATTATTTAAATTTGGAACCAGTCATATAATTTTTTCACAGTAGGTCTATTAATGTATCATCTCTATATTCATCAACACAGGGTAAACCTATTAGTATCCCCAGTACTAATTTATATGTTTTCAAAATATTGCTCTCAGAAAAGGTGGAAGAAATACTCATGTCACCTGATCTACATATACATATTACCACAGTAATATTTCTAACAGGACAATGGAAAGGTCCTGACCCAGTAATTGTCTGGAGTCAGGGGTCTGTTTGTGTGTTTCCACAGGAAGAACAGCAGCCAATTTGGATTCCAGAGAGATTAACTAAAGTCCTGAACCAGTGATTGTCTTTATTTGGGGGTCTGTTTGTGTGTTTCCACAGGAAGAACAGCAGCCGATTTGGATTCCAGAGAGATTAACTAAAGTGATTTCTATAGACCAAAAAGAAGATGATTTGGCTCAAATCCAAAATAGCTGATATCAAAAACTCCAGTTTGGCTATCCTTACATCTGCGATAAAACCAAGATGCTTTTATCAATATCTATTTTATTATTGTCCTTTCCCACATTCTATTTTGTTTTTTTGAGCTCATACAGACCTGGATTAATGTTTTGGTGATCAGTCCTATTTTTTGTCTATACAGTTTTTAAACATTCCAATGGTGATTTCACCTGTAAAAAATTATAAGGCCTTTACTATTATGTTATGTGTTTTATGTATTATATTATGTGTGCACACTTGTGTTTTGTGTTATATGTTTGAATGTACATATGTCCATATATCATATATGATGAGCACTAATGAAAAAATGGATCCAAATATTTTTATTTATTCACGTGATTTAAATGGTTTAAATTAAATTGGATAAACAACTGTTGAGGATTGTTTTAACATGTGAACAAAATAGAGGTTAACAGAACTGTTTGTTTACTTTCACCGTTCCTTTTCATTATATTTAATAATTGTCTTCAAGATAATGTAAATTGTTAAGAAAATTGTTTTCTTTTAGTGCCTTCTGGAATGTTACATAATTTTTTCTTTATCCATTATTGCCACAATTCCTATCTTCATCCTAGTGCCAGTGAAGACAATGATAAAACCAATCTACAGCTTCCGCAATAGCCATCCCTGAACTGATTGCATAACTTGCCTGGACTATGTTTCACTTCTATGCATTGTGAACGCACTTGTATGCATTGTGCACTCTTGGTGCAGTGACTTGTGGTAATGTTGGGGTATTTATGCTGATGCTGTCATTGGTGGTACAATTTTTTCAAAAGGAGCCATAAATTGGCTTGGTGTATGTTCCCTATTCTCACTTGATACAGGTCAGGAACCTTACAGAGGAAGGCGAAAGCCTTCATCTGCAATGACTGCTCTTTTGACCATTTTGGTTTTGGATGCACACATGGGATCTTTCTTTAGATCCATCAGGTGCTGAGAATTTAATCAACAGCCTCACACAGGGCTAAGAGGCTGATTCAGACACATCCCTTTTCAAACAATTAAGCAAAGAGCCACAGGTGATGCCCATACATTTCCATTTGAAAACTGTTTTCTTCAGGCTTCACAAAGGGGTGGCCTGAGGCAAAGAACTTCCTGACATTCAGGGCAACAGAACAATAGGTAAGCAAAAGGCCCAAAGCAGGGTTTCTCCACTGAGACTTTACTGGTCACACTGATATCTGAGTTTTCTGAGATTCTCGCCATTCCCTTCAGCTATCCAGAACATGGCAATGTCACAGAGCTTGGAGGTGGTACATATCTTGGACACAAAACCATGAGCCTCTTCTGGAGAGCGGCCAGAATTCAGGAAGAAAACAGCAACTTAGGAAATTAGCAGGTGTTGCCCATTGATAAGGCAAGCCACAGTCCATTCATAATTTGGGCAGGATGAATTCTGGGAAGCTTTCTACTAGACAGGATACATCCATTGAATCATTTTCTTTTCTAATGTCTACAACCACGGATACCGTGGGATACACAAACATAGAAACACTCGCCTTGTCAAATGAGTTATTAAAAACAGTTCACTCCAAACCAAACAAACCAACTTTCTACATATTTTCAGAACATGAAACAAACCACAAACCCACACCCATACACCCACAAAGACACCTCCTTCCCCCAAATGGGTCTGTGACTATCCGGAGTGTCCTTTGACTGGTGGGCCACACTATGTTCCCCTGAAATGGCCTGTCCTGTATCAGATCAGCTCTCCTTGGCCAACTCTGTGAAGTTGTCAGGAGCCAGCGGTGAGCCCCTACCTCCTTGCTGAGGAAAAGCAACTCTTCAGAGGCTTTCCTGGCTTTTGGCCATTCTCACATCAGTAGGTACGAAGTAAGAATGACGCTGTCCTTGGTAAATCCAAACAAGTGAGACCACTGGGACTTGGACTGGGACTGGCTCTGAGTGCCTGGCTTCCTGGATCCCAAGTTCAGAGAGTTCCAACAACCAAGGAAGTGAGGCAATTCACTTACTTCAGGAACTGAATGAGTTCACTGCTTGGAAACCACTTTGTCCTAACAGTTGATTCAAAGGGTCCCATGAGATGGAGGCTGCCCCTGCTTCCTGTGACACTTTCACAAGTTAGAATGGTATATCAACCATAGGCACCTGGGAACAGCTCTCCACACAGGCCTGGTTTGGTCCATCTTCTCTACATTAAGAAGAGAGAGGCTGATTCAGACACATCCCTTCATCCTGACCAGGTTTTTTGCATGGAAGATGACTTTTGTTCTCTCAGGTCTTTCATAGCTGCCTACAACTAATTCAGTGATAATTTCTGTATGGATATTTGAGGTTCTCAACAGGTGGGAGATCCCCTACATTCCTGTATTGAAATAGCAACTCCATCCCTGCTCTTCTGTAAAGTTAGATTGAGGGAACAGTGTATGATTAGGGTCAAAAACAGGTTCGATTTGAGTGAGGAATCATTCTGAGGGTTGAACAATGGTATTGGGAACCTGCAATATTTACAAGAATATATACGTGAAATATAAGTATAAAAACAGAAATCTAGGTAAGATTTGAAGCCTGGAAGGGCATTGAAACCTTGATTGCGATACTTAGCTTTGAATTACGTTCTGAACAGATGTCTCAGATAAATCGATATACAATGGAATAGGACCATGTACCTTGGATGATTGAATGTAGAAAAGAACATCCAGTGAAAAAGGGATGGTCGGTAGATTTAGGAAGACAGTCGGTATGTTTAGGAAGAAGAGTGAGCATAGGATTTGGAACAAAAGTTATTTAGCAATAGGGTTTCGGTTAGAGAGTGAATGTAAATGTGAGCACATGTGAACATTCAGAATGATGACCTTGGGAAAATAAGTAGGAAAGCAGATATCAATAGAGACATTACAAAATCAGGCAAAGTATAAAATGAGTGATAGGATTAGACATTTTAAACAGGGTTGAGTTTGGATATATTATCTTAGAAAGAAACAAATATGTAGTCATGAATTTTACTGACATTTGAGAGCATTGGCAACCTGGACATGGGTGTTTTTAGTAATCCATGCTCACTCTGCTTTTAGGCTTTGGTACAATCATAAGTGTGACCTTTGCATTTTGTGTCCCAAATATTACTGTGACAAAATGTATACGTAGATCAGGTGACATGTCTATTTCTTCCACCATTTCTGGGAGAACTATTTTGAAGAAGAATAAATTAGCTTTGGGGGTACAAAAAGGTGTACCCTGTGTCATACAATATATTGATATTGCATTAATAGACCATAATGTGAATAAATAATATAACTGGTTCCACTTTAAATAATGGAGTGAATTGATATATGAAAATATATAAGAAATCTTATATTGGTATAAAATCATTCATTCCATCGAGTTATACATCTAATGGTAATATTAGGGTTATGGTTTATCATGAAGGGTGTGTGAGTTTTGCTTCAAAAGTGAGTATGCAAATCAAAAATAATGTGTTTGGAAAGAAGTCTCATGAAAAGATCAGTCAAGGAACATGGAGGAATACATGTGTTCTGAAGCAGGAAGTGATTGAAAGTAAAACAAATGCCTATAAATTTGCTAACTTGTGGATGAAATATATATCCTCTGATGTGCATAAACTGATGAAATAGTAATGTACCAATGTTGAATAAAAATGAACATCAAAATCCACATGATGTCTCATAGTAATCTACTTGAATTGATGTTAAACAGGGTCAGTTACTATCGAAATGTTAGGATATATATGCACCATTCAAAGAAGTTAGTTTTCAGTACTAGGAAACAAATATGGATTTCAGGTGGATGAATCTTTCTGAGAATAATCTTGAGAAAACTTGATTATAAATCCACAAACATGAATATGAATGAATTTAGGGAGAGTATAATAATACATATGTTTCATATTTTGAAAAATCTGGAGAGTGTATATATATATATATATATATATATATATATATATATATATATATATATACAAAACACACACACAGACATTAAAAATAGCAATATATATATATATATGCCAATCGAAATTCATCATGAAAAATAACTCATCCGCATATCCAAAAATATTCATTTTACTGAACATGGAATTTTGTATAAGGTTGTTCAAATAGGAAGCTCCCACATGCATTGAATTTTCAGTTCCAACAGCGTTTAGGAGGAGTGATCACTTCCCACAATTTGTATCTGCCAAGTCAGCCACCTCACGAGAATGTACGTGTGATACCAGTTAGGATTCTATATGTGCATATAAAAACACACGTGCTGAATAGGCTAGAGAGAAAGGGAGACAGTAATTCATATATGTGTTAAATTTAAAAACAAATGGAGAACTATTTTAATTAAAAATTGACTAGATGTATTACTCCTACCCTATGTAATGCAAAATGCAAGTCCTACTATAAAGCACGCCTCCTCTGATATCCTTGTATTTTTATTGTGTTTGGGTTATTTTTCTCCACCATATTAGGATTAGTAGTCAGAGTCTTGTAGAGTATGGGTTAGTGTCAGGGATTCAGTATTTCAAATATATGATGCATAAAAATCTTCCCACTCTCATCCAGAACAATGCCTTGACATTACCCTCACCCCAAATAAGACATAATTAGAGGAGAAAAGTTAAAAATACTGTGAATTCATATCAGGAATGGAATATGCTCAGGAGTTCACAACCTTGGAGGTGGTAGAGGAGTCTCCAAAAGTTAGGGACAGGGTAAACGCTCCACAAACATGGAGCTCTGCTGGCCTAAAGAGTTCTTGAGAAACTGCCTCTGAGGTTGGGCACTTGAAATATATGTTTTTGTCAGGAGCTTCCCTTGTAGTGAAACCATCAAAGCTGGGTCTGCATCTATGTGACATGGAGGACATAGTTCCTTATTGTCCTCTGAACATGAGGCAGCATTGCTGAATTCTCTATATGTAGGTTAACTCTGTCCACTGGGGGCTAAGTGTCTCCCTGTGTGGACTGTAAAGCCATTTGGTCATTCTTCACTTATCCTGGTGTTTCTTGCTGCTGCAGTGGGAGTTTGGTATTTGCTTCACGAAATACAAAGAGTTCAATTGGGACACAGTGCTGGAGGGAGTTCTGTCAAGTGTGGTGAGTCATTGTCTGCAAGAGAATGCACCAAGCATGCTTCTACCCCACATAGCTTGCCCCCTTGACCATAGCATCCTGATTCTGAACATTGCCGTGAAACCTCTCCAAATAACGAGATGTTTTTACATATAATGATCTGCTGGCTGCACCATGTCAGTCACAATCCATTTGGAAGCCCCTGGAAGATCCACATGGCCCTACAACAGAAGTTTTATCACACACCTGCCCTCCACTGCTGTAGGCCAACTACTGAGCAGGCTCCAACTTACTGGCATCTCTGTTCTACACCATTTTCATGAAACCCAGTCAATCAAGGCACTGTCTGGTATACTCATGATCAGCAACCGGACATCCAAACTTTCTCCAGTGCCACCTGGTCATGGAAATTTCGAAAATTTTATGGTATTGATCTAGCCATTTTTCAAGGATGAAGTTGGAGGCACTGTGGGTTTCAATTCATTCAGGAACCGTTAAATGTTAAATGTTGAGAAAGATCATTTCAGTGAAACTCTGGAGAACTCTCACAGGCAAGGCTTCCCAAAGAGTGGCCAAAAGGTCACATGAAGCCAGGCCCATTGAGGTCTACAATGTGAGGTCCATGTGTGTTTTGAGTCTCAACTATGGCTGCCATATCTTTCAGAATAAAATCTTGTGATATCCTGGCTTAGATTCACAGTGCTCTGTCGAAAGCCACACTGGGCCTAGATCTCAGTTTCCAAGGGCGAATCTCATGTGTGGCCTAATAAAATCCCAACAAAATTCATGGTAATTCTTCTTTGAGGTCAGTTCCAGAACTCAGTCTCTAAGGGGAATCACACCAGAGTTAAAGCCCAGGTGGACCCAGTCATCTCTTCCAACCGCGATACAAATGTCCACAATTAAATCCAAAATACTCCCACATGACCCTCATATTCTTCCATATAGACACTCATCATATCCTCTGGCTGGAGGTTTCCATAAGGGGCGCAGCCCACAACAGTGTCCAAAATAAACTCCCTTGCTCCTCATTTGCCTAAATTTTGGGTTGCATGGACACCCTTTCTGTGAACCAGGAGTGATCAAATAGGCCTTCCTTAATGCTGCTGTGCTTCTCCAATTTGAGGCCTAAAGAGTGTGGGTTTTAGATTCTTTATCTGAATTGGAGTCATGAGAAAACCCAAGCACCTATAGGCTAGCCTCTGCAGGGCATTAAAGATCTCATTTGACCCAAAAGATCCCTATTCTCACTTAATGGAGGTCAGGGACTTTACATTGGAAGGCGAGAGAGTTCATCCAGAATAACTGGTATTTTGGCCATTTTGGTATTGAATGCACAGATGGGATCTTTCTTTTGATCCATCTGGTGCTGAGAATATAAGCCACAGCCTCACACAGGGCCAAGAGGCTGATTCAGACACATCCCTTTCTAAAGCAATTAAGCAAAGAGACACAGGTGATGCCTATTCATTTCCATTTGAAAATTCTTTTCTTCAGGCTTCACAAATGGTTGACCTGAGGCAGAGACCTTCCTGACATTCAGGGCAATAAAACAATAGGTAAGCAAAAGGCCCAAAGCAGAGTTTCTCCACTGAGACTATACTGGTCACAGTGATGTCTGAGTTTTCTAAGAAGCTCGCCATGCCCTCCAGCTATCCAGTACATGTCCATGTCACAGAGCTTGGAGGTGGTACATATCTTGGACACAAAACCATGAGCCTATTCTTTAAAGAAGCCAGAATTCAGAAAGAAAACAGGAACTTAGGAGGATAGCATGTATTGCCCATCCATAAGTCAAGTTGCAGTCCATTCATAAATTGGGCAGGATGAATGCTGGGAAGCTTTCTACTAGACAGGAAACATCCATTGATGTATTCTCTCTTCTCATGTCTACATCCACAGACACCATGGAATATACAGTCATAGAAATACTCACCTTGTCAAAGGACTTACTAGAAACAGTTCACTGAATCCAAACAAACCGCCTTTCATACCTATTCTCAGAACAAGAGAAAACCACAAACCTACACCCACACCCACAAAGGCACCTCCTTTCCCCAAGTAATTCTGAGACTATCTGTAGTGTCCTCTGACTGGTGGGCCACAGTATGTTCCCTCAAAATGGCATGTCCTGCCTCAGATCTGTTCTTCTTAGCCAACTCTGTGAAGTTGTCAGGAGCCAGTGGTGAGCCCCTACCTGCTTTCTCCAGAAAGGCCCCTCTTCAGTGCTCTGCTGGCATTTGCCCATCCTCACATCAGTAGGTACGAAGAAAGACTTACTCTGACCTTGGGAAAAGCAAACAAGTTAGCCCACTGGGACTGGGACTGGGACTGGCTCTGGGTGCTTGGCTTCCTGGATCCCAAGTTCAGAGAATTCCATCACCAAGGAAGAGAGGTAAGGTCACTTCCTTCAGGAACTGAATGAGGTCAGTGCCTTGGTAACCACTTTGTCCTAACAGTTGCTTCCAAGGTTCCCATGAGATGGAGGCTGCCCCTACAACCTGTGACACATTAAGAAGTTAGAATTGTATATCAACCATAGGCACTCGGGAACTGCTCTCCAGACAGGCCTGGTTTGGTCCATCTTCTCTACAATAAGAAGTGAGAGGCTGATTTAGACACATCAATTCATCCTGACCAGGATGTTTGGCATGGAAGATGACTATTGCTCTCTCAGGTCCTACATAGCTGCCTACATCTTCTCCAAAGATCACTTCTCCATGGATCTTTGACGTTCTCAGCAGGTGGGAGATCACCTACATTCCTATATTGTAAGACCAACTCTGTACCAGCTCTTCTGTAAGTTATATTAAGGGAAGAGTGTATGGTTAGGTTTAATAACAGCTTCAATTTGGGTTAGGAATCATTCTGTGGGA
Organism: Callospermophilus lateralis; assembly: GCF_048772815.1. Classification (NCBI taxonomy): domain Eukaryota; kingdom Metazoa; phylum Chordata; class Mammalia; order Rodentia; family Sciuridae; genus Callospermophilus; species Callospermophilus lateralis. The sequence continues at coordinate 351,784 of NW_027513519.1, read as the reverse complement.
TGAATAATGGTATTGGAAACTTGCAATATTTACAAGAGTATATAGGTGAAATATAAGTATGAAAGCAGAAATTTAGGTAAGATTTGAAGCCCAGAAGGGCATTGGGGACTTGAGTGGGATAATTAGCTTTGAATTATGTGCTGCACAGTTGTCTCAGATAAATCAATATACAATGGTATAGAACCTTGTACCTTGGATGATTGAATGATGAAGAGAACACCCAGTCAAAAAGCGATGGTGGGTAGGATTAGGAAGGTAGTCCGTTGGCTTAGAAAGAAGAGTGAGTATAGGATTTGGACTAAAAGTTCTTTAGCAGTAGGGTTTCAGGTAGAGAGTGTATGTAAATGTCAGCAAATGTGAAGAGTCAGTCACAATGATGAACTGGGGAAAACATGTAGGAAAGCAGACATCAATAGAGATATTAGGAAATCAAGCAAAGTATAAAGTGAGTGATAGGATTAGACATTTTCAACAGGCTTGAGGTTGAATATATAATCTTAGGAAGAAACAAATATGTAGTCACCAATATGATTGACATTTGAGAGCATTAGGCAACCTGTACATGGATGATTTTAGTAATCCATGATCACTTTCAAATTAGGTTTTGGTACAATTGTAAGTGTGACTTTTGCTTTTTGTGTCCAGAATACTTCCGTGATAAAATATATATGTAGATCAGGTGACATGAGTATTTCTTCCACCATTTCTGGGAGCAATATTTTAAAGACGTATAAATTAGTATGGGGGTACAAATTGGTGTACCCTGTGTCTGTGAATATAGAGATAAGGCATGAATAGACCATATTCTGAATAAATAATATAACTGGATCCACTTTAAATAATGGATTAAATATATATCTCAAAAAATATAAGAAATATTATATTGATATACAATCATTCATTCCAACCAGTTATATATCTAATGGTCATCTTATGGTTATGGTATATCATGAAGGGTGTGTGAGTTCTGTTTCAAAAGTGATTATGGAATTCGAAAATAATGTATTTGGCAAGAAGTTTCATGAAAAGACCAGTCAAGAAACAGAGAGAAATACATGTGTTCTGGAGCAGGAAGTGACTGAAAGTTAAACAAATGCCTATGAATTCGCTAATTAGTGGATGAAATATATAACCTATGATGTGCATAAACTGCAGAAATAGTAATGTACCAGTGTTGAATAAAAATGAATGTCAAAATACACATCATTTCCAATAGGAATCTACTTGCATTGATGTTAAACTGAGTCAGTTACTCTAGAAATATTAGGATTTGTATGCACCTTTCACTGAAGTTAGTTTTCAGTACTAGGAAACAAATATGTATTTCAGGTGGATGAATATTTCTGTGAATAATCTTGTGAAATGTTGATTATTAATCCACATACATGAATATGAATGAATAATTTAGGGAGTGTATATAAAACACATATTTCATAATTTGAAAAATCTGGATAGTATATATATATATATATATATATATATATATATATATATATATATATATATACACACACACACACACACACACACACACACAAACACAAACACAGACATTAAGAAGTCGCTATATATATGCCAATCGAATTTCACCATGGAATATATATAATCCACAGATCCAAAAACATTCATTTTACTGAACATGGATTTATGTATAATGTTGTTCAACTAGGAAGCTTCCCTTAGTTTGAATTTTCAGTTCCAACAGAGTTTAGGAGGAGTGATCTCTTCTCACAATTTGTATCTGCCAAGTCAGGCACCTCACAAAAATATACGTGTGATATCAGATTGGAGTCTATATGTGCATATAAAAATACATGTGCTGAATAGGCTACAGAGAAAGGGAGACAGGAATTCACATATTTGTTAAATTTAAAAACACATGGAGAACTATTTCAAAAAAAATTGACTAGATTTATAACACCTACCCTTTATCTTGCAAAGGGCAAGTCCAATATACACTATGCCTCCACTTAACTCTTGTATTTCAATTCTCTTAGGGTTATTTTTCTCCATCATATTAGTATTAGTAGTTAGAGTCTAGTAGGATATGGGTTATTGTGAGGGATTTAGTATTTTGAATGAAAAATTTGAAAATGAATCCAATGTGTATGCAAATATGTGGTATACAATTATCTTCCCACTCTCATCCAGAACAATGCCTTTACATTACCTTCGCCCCAAGTAAGACACAATTAGAGGAGAAGAGTTAGAAATTCTGTAAATACATATCTGGAATGGAAAATGCTCAGGAGTTCACAACCTTGGAGGTGGTAGATGATTTTCCAAAAGCAAGGGACAGGGTTGATCACCCAACCTGATCTTTCATTAAAATTGGGAGCCATCTTGCCACAAAGCCATAAAAAGATAATTTTTCTTTACTATATATTACTGCAAATTCTGAACCTGCTTGTAATGCCTGCCCATGCCTTGAACTCACCCATTCCTGGCTTTCTGACCAGATCTCAGCCCTCTCTGAAACTTTGCTGACACCTCATAAATTTTGTCCTTCTTCTGGCCAGACAACGACCCTCTCTGAGGCTCTAATGGTCCTCATAATTTCTGATGCTGGGGCCAGCAAAAAAATGTAAACTACAATTAGTGTGATGCTTGTCAAAGTTCTGTTTTCTGTAACCCCCCTTTTGTGTAACTTTCTGGGCTATAAAGCTGGGCTTTAGGAAATGTGAGGATGCTGTCTTGTTCCCGCCATTTTGAGAGGGAGAGGAAGCCAGGCCGGTTGAAATAATAAGCTTGCCTTAATTAGATTTTAATTGGAGTCAGTGGTCTTTTCATGCGTCCTGGTCTAACATTTTGGATTTCCCCAGCGAGATGATCTGACCAGATCACAAGACCAGCCTGCTGGAAATTCTGAAGCTGGCTTTTCCTCCAGGGCTCCAGGCTGTAGAGCCAAGTTCCAAGGCCTTGGATTGAGCCTTCATTCCGCGGGGAGCACTGCAGTGAACCATCACACTAAAACTATTAGCGAGCTTCTGGTGGAGGAGGCCTCTATAGTTAAGTGGCACATTTATAACATCTGATATCTGGTTAAGAGAAAACTCTTGTGATGACTGAGAGGTGGCCTGGGGAGGCTCACATATACTACTGCCTGGGACAGTAACAAGAATCATTCTTTCCTCTGTTCTGTTCTGTAAGGAATTCCTCTGAAAGGGTAGAAAGGTGCCAACGGGCATACAGGAGCTACTACCCCAGAGCTTTAGCAAAACATTGCATTGCTCCTCTGTTTTTCTGTTTCGGCACCGGGTTTCTGTTTCTTTGTGTTTTGTTCTGTGTTCTGTATTTTTGTTTGTTTGATTGTTTTTGTGCGTTTTGTTGTGTGATTTCTGTGGTAAAAACTTAAGGATATTGGACGTGAAAATGGGTAATAAAGCAAGTAAGCCTGACACCATTTTGGACTGTGTTTTAAGGAACTGTGATGAACTTTACCCCCCTTTGTTAAGCAGGATGAGAGAATCCCCTAGCTGGCTGCCTGGAGCACACCCACTGCAGAGGGCAATGACTGCTGCCAACCTAAGAACTGAGTATCTCTCAGGTTAACAAGTGAAACTCTTTTAAAACCCCATGTCCCTCCAGATCAAGAGAGTCACCACAATGGACAGAGTCGCCTGTGTCTCTCCTTTGTTAGCAAAGCAGTAAACGTCCATTTTTATTTTCTAAAACCCTGTCCTCATTATTAAATTGGTATTCATTGGCTTCAAGGTCAGGAACAGAAATTTAAGTTACAAATTTTGATACGCCCCCCGACCCTGGAACTTTTTGAGAGCTCACTACTGAAATGTTAGGAGATGGAGCATACTTGGGGTGGAACCAAACCAGAGGAACTAATCCTGTAAGTTAAAAGAGGATCTGAGGGACTCTGAGCAGCTGCCAAAGCCCTGTTGCTTCAGGGAATTCCCTCCTTCCTTCCCTGCACTGTAAGGATTATGCCACCTCTGTCTTCTTAAAAAAAAAAAAAGAAAAAGTAAAAGAAGACACTAAAGGCAGTAAAGTCACCATGGAGACCCTTAATATTACATTTCAGGTTGCCTCTCTGTGAAAACATCTGGTCCCCTTGTGGGGATATCTATGGTGCCACTGGTGTAGGAGATTGTTCTCTTATCTGCTCTGTTTTAAAGGCTTCTGTCTGTCAGCCATAGTCTGGAGCTCCTTTCTGTCTGTCTTGTGTCTTTGTTTCTGGCCCTTTAAGACTTGTGCAATAATGTGTTGATTTTATAAATTGTTTCCTGGGAATGATCTTAGCTGAATGTGTGTTTAAATGATGATGTTTTATTGTAACAATCTGGTATCTGAATGGGTTTTTGAAGCATTGCACAATCTTGCAGTTAAAAGTCGGGTTTAGGTAATTGTTTAGTTTATGATTTCGGATAATTCATGCCAGAGAAATTAAATACTTAGGATGGAAAACTAAAGAACTCAACTTCCAAGTTGGCAAGTAACTTCCCAAACATTCAGTCTTATTTTTCACCAATTTTGAATTGGGTTGACTGGGAAAATATCACAGTGTGTACCAGTGCATTAATTTGGACAAGGATAGTAAATCATAGTATGGTATCTGTTGACAAAACAAGATGTAAAGATATAAATTTTTGTGAATTGTGTCTTAAACTTGTATCATAATTTTCAACATGGGAACCTGAAAATTATGGTTAAAATGCCTTAGACCCGAGGTGTCTGCTCAGAATAGCAGTTTTTCCCTGCTTCTTCCAGTCCTCAGCCAGGACTTAGGTTGAAATGCAAATGAAAGTAGCCTACAAGCTCAGTAGGAGACTTATCTGAGGCCTGGGGGGGGGAAGGTAAATTGTATGGTATTTACTAATTACTGGCCAGTCATTTTTTCTATGACTCTTATTTTTTCCTTATTTTTTTTGAGCTCATGATTTTGATCTTACAGACCTAGGTTAATGTTTTTCTGATAAGTACTCTTTCACCAACAGTGGAGTTTTTGAAACATTGCAATGGAGATTTCACCTGCAAAAAGCTACAAGGTCTTTACTATTATTATGTGTGCAAACATTGGTATGTGTTGTATGTCTATATATACATATATCCATATATCATATATATGATACATAAATTAAGATATATAAGGTGTGCTCATAAAAAAAGGAGCACTCATAAAAACAAATTTTAAAAAGTGGATCCAAAGATCTTTAATTCACGAGGTTTAAATGGTTCTATTTAAATTGGAAAAGCAGATAAAAATAAATGTCTTTAATTTTAAGCTTACAAGTTTTTCTAGGTGTTCAAAAATCTAATAAAATATTAATGTCAACAAAAGGTCCAATATGCCTTGGTTCTAGGACTTTTCCTTCAACAAATAAAATGGTTTACACTGTTCAATACATTTGTCTAATATTTTGATAAATAAGTAATGTAAATTTGATATGGGATTACTCATTCATGAGTACTTTTGTTAGATATCTGATTGATCTACTAAGATCTGTATAAGTTTGTTCTAAAGTCTGTATAAGATTGTAAAATTCAGTCATGTGTTGAAGAGACAAAAATTTCTTAAAACATAACTTTACCCATAACATTGTGTTTATTAGCTTTTATTTTTCTAGAGCAAGCAACCATAAAAATTAAACAACTGATTAAATAAGAACTGTTATTTTAGAGCACTGTACTGCCATTTCTTTAAAAGTTAACTTGGTTAATGTAGAAATATCAATGTAATTGCGATGCTATTAATGTGCTCATATCTTCCAGGTGTACAAGCCTGTAAGGTAGAAACTTTAAAAGAGCATTATATCAAGCTGGTGTTCTGAAGTTGCATGGTAAAAAAATATATATATTGGGGATTTATTTACCTGTTATCAATAAGATATGTAAACTTTTATGTTACTTTTTACATTGGGGAACAATTTAAATGTATTTTTAAGTTAATGAGAGCCTAATCTATGTAAAAGTTAAAAACTTTCAGCCTTTCTTTAATTCATGTTTCAAATGTTATATCATATGCTGTTAGCTAATGTTCATTTGACCTCAAACAATTTATGTAAACTTTGTAAAATGATATTTAAAAAACAAAGATTAGCTTAAAAACTAAAACACTTACGATTTATAAAGAGCCCTGCCTTACCTGAGATACGGCTCTGTGTCCCATCTTACTACATGTGAGAATGACTACGAAAGCAGTAGGTCATATGTTATTTCATTTAAAGTTACGTTCAAAAGTTTTTTTTTTTTTTCTGTCAAGATTACTAGGATCTCATACAGGGGATAAAATGTATAACTCAGCCAAGAAATTCAGGGTAGCTATTACACGAACTAAGTATATTTACTCTTGTTAATTTTATTTTGTAATTTCCTTATAAATGATCTAAAGATTCCCTGTTATTGTTTTACAGAAGTGTTGCTTTAAGAACACAACATGGGTTAATTTAAGATAATAAGTCATCACCTACAAGACAGACAGAATAATACAGATCCAAATTAATAAAAAGATAAATAATTTTAAATAATAGACATTAAAGCCCAGTACTCTTAATATAAGACTGTTAAAATTTATTTGCTGGATGTTTAAGATTAGGATTTAAAATTAAAGTTAAATGAAAAGGGACAAAAAAACCAATATTTGGTTCTTGCCCTCTGAGTCAGTCTGTATCCAGGGAACAGGGCACTTCTCTAAAAAGCATTGCGACTCTGAGCCACATAACCTCCTAATCAGGGAGATTAATGAGACTACTGGAGAACAGAAAGCCAATCATTGTATTTTCTATGAAGAAGACAGTCATCAGAGAAGGGAGACATCCCTGATGCTTCTGAGGGAAGACACATGGTCAAGCAAGACCTGGACCCACCTAGCGCAAATGGCACTAGCAGAACTGAGAAGCTGCTCTCAAGTTTCCCCAGGAATGACTCCCATAAAAGCTCAGATGATTGTTGACAATAGATAGAAACAAAAGTCAGTTTGACTGCTTCATCTTAAACACTTAGAAAAGACAGTGAAAACCAAAATACAGCCATTACTGGGCATTTCAAATAATAAGAATAATAATAATATTTTAAGGTATACAATTTATGTTAGCCTCCCAAAATAAGTAAGACTGGAGGCTACAAAGAAGGATTCTCAGACAAGAATGCCTGATAAGTATAAAAAGAGACTATCAAGAGGAGCTGCCAGAAGAAGTAGTTATTAGTTTAAGGCCTACAGGTATTCCTAACCTACACAGGTAGGCTTGGTGTTTGCTAGTACGATTATCCATCCCTGAGTAACAGAATTATAGGTTTCTCTATTAGACACAGAGTTCATACTAGAAAAAGGATTTTGCAAGATCAGATGACATTAAAAAATTAAACTGTATCTTATGGGGAGGGAAAACTATAACACTAAAAGTTAAATATTAAGTTGACAGTCCTGATAACTGGGGATATTAAAGACTGGTGAGGGAACTTCTATACAGTGACATGTTCCAGCTGCTGCAACATTTATTCAGTACTCATGTTTTTTGTTTCTCTCATAGAAGAACCCATCCCCAGATGACTTAACAACCTGTTCTTCCTCAACCAGACTTCAAAGCGAACTGACTTCTGTAAGGCAACTCATGTCCCTCAGGCTGTGCCCCCTCACTTCACCCTCTCTCAGCTCAGAAGAAGCTAAAATGAGTGTCGCCTCTCTTCTTACAACAATGGAGCCAAAAATAAATAGACTATCAATATAATTAATTAATTAAGTCAGGTAAAATCAGGGAGTCCAGTTTTGGGTGAGTTCAAAAATAGGGAGACTGTGACCTGAGGGATTAAAATTCCCTCAGTGCTCTTCCCCTACCCTATCAAAGATTTGAAAGGGAAACATTAGAAAAGGGGGGAATGATAGACCCCCACCTGATCTTTAATTAAAATTGAGAGACATCATGCCACAATCATGAAAAGATAATTTTGGTTTAACTATAAATTACAGCAAATTCTGAACCTGCTTGGAATGCCTTCCTGTGCCTTGAACTCACCCATGCCTGGCTCTCTGACCATATAACAGCCCTCTCTGAAACTTTGTTAACACCTAATGAATATTGGCCTTCCCTGGCCAGACAACGACCCTCTCTGAGGTTCTAATGGTCCTCATAAATTCTGATGTTGGGGCCAGCAAAAAAAATGTAAACTACCATTAGTGTGATGCTTGTCAGAGTTCTATTATCTGTAATCCCACTTTTGTGTAACTTTGTGGGCTATAAAGCTGGACTGTAGGAAAGGTGGGGTTGCTGTCTTGTTCCCGCCATTTTAGGAGTGAGAGGCAGCTGGGGTGATGGAAATAATAAGCTTGCTTTAATTTGATTTTAATTGAAGTCAGTGGTCTTTTATTGCATCTCGGTGTAAAAGGTAAACACTCCACCAACATGGAACTCTGCCGGCCTAATGACTTCTTGAGAAACTGCCTCTGAGGATGGGCACTTGACATATATGTTGTTGTCAGGAGCTTTAGCTTCCATTCTAATGAGACCATCTAAGTTGGGTCTGAATCTATGTGACCTGGAGTACATTGTTTCTTATTTTCCAAAGAACATGAGGCAGCAGTGCTGACTTCTCTCTGTGTAGGTAAACTGTGGCCATTGAAAGCTAAGTGTCTCTGCATGTGGACTGTGAAGCCATTTGGTCATCCTCCACTTTTCATGGTGTTTCACGCTGCTGCACTGGGAGTTTGGTAGTTGCTACATGAAATACAAGGAGTTCAACTGGAACACAGTGTTGGAGGGAGTCCTGTCACGTGTGGTGGGTAAGGGTCTGCAGGAGAATGCACCAACCAGGCTTCTATCCCACATGGCTTGCCCCCTTGACCATAGCAACCTGATTCTGAACATTGCCCTGAAACATCTACATATAAGAAGATGCCTTTTATGGAGAGGTTTCAGACATATAAGTGATTCCAGTCTGCACCATGTCAGCCACAAGCCATTTGGAAGTCCAAGGCAGATCCACATGGACCTACCACAGATGTTTTATCACACACCTGCACACCACAGCTCTGGGCCCACTACTCAGCAGGCTCCAACATACTGGCATCTCTGTTCTACACCATTTTCATGAAACCCAGTCAATCAAGGAACTCTCTGGTGTACTGATGATCATCAACAGGACATCCAAAGATTTTCCAGTGCTAACTGGTCATGGGAATTTCAAAAATTTCATGGAATTAATCTATCCATTTTTCAAGGAGGAATTTGGAGAAACTGTGGGATGAAAATCATTCAGGAACCATTAAATTTTGAGGAAGCACATTTCAAGGAATGCTCTGGAAAACTCTCAGAGGCAAGGCTTCTCAAAGAGTGGCCAAAAGGACACATGAAACCAGGCCCATTGAGGTCTCCAATGTGAGGTCCATGTGTGTTTTGACTCTCAACTATGGCTGCCAATTCTTTCAGAATAAAATCATGTGATATCCTGGCTGAAATTGAAAGTGCTCTGTGGAAATTCACCCTGGGCTTAGATCTCAGTTTCCAAGGGCGACTCTCATGTGTGGCCTCCTAAAATCCCAACACAATTCATAGCAATACTTCTCTGAGGTCAGTTCCAGAACTCAGTCACCAACGGGAATCACACCAGACTTCAAGCCCAGGTGGACCCAGGCATCTCTTCCAACCACCACACAAATGACCACAATTAAAAAAAAAACACTTACATATGGCACTCATCTTCTTCAACATAGATACTCATCATAAATTCTGGCTGCAGGTTTCCATGAGGGGCGCAGCCCAAGACACTGTCCAAAATAAGCTCTCTTGCCCCTCATTTGCCTAAAGTCAGGGTGGCCTGGACACGCTTCCTCTGAACCAAGAGTGATCAAGTAGGCATGCTCTATAACTGGTCCGCTTCTCCAATTTGAGGTCTACTGACTGTCTGGTATAGATTCTTTATGTGAATTGGTGTCATGAGAAAACCCAAGCACCTATTGGCTAGCCTCTACTGGGCTTTAAAGAACTGATTTGACCCAAATGATCCCTATTCTCAATTGATGGATGTCAGGAAGCTTACAGAGGAAGGCAAGAGACTTCATCTACAATGACTGCTCTTTTGGCCATTTTGGTTTTAGATGCAAACTTGGAAACTTTCTTTAGATCCATCAGGTGCTGAGAATCTAAGCCACTGCCTGGCACAGGGCCAAGAGGCTGATTCAGCCACATCCTTTTCCAAAGCAATTAAGCAAGGAGCCACAGGTGATGCCCACTCATTTCCATTTGAAAACTGTTTTCTTGAGGCTTCACAAAGGGGTGGCCTGAGGCAAAGACCTTCTTAACATTCAGAACAACAGAAAAATAGGTAAGAAAAAACACAAAGCAGTGTTTCTCCACTGAGACTTTACTTCTCACACTGATATGTGAGTTTTCTGAGATGCTAACATTCCCTTCAGCTATCCAGTTCATGGCCCTGTCACAGAGATTGGAGGTGGTACATATCTTGAAAACAAAACCATGAGGCTATTCTGGAGAGTGGCCAGTGTTCAGGAAGAAAAGTGGAACTTAGGAAGATTGTACGTGTTGCCCATTCATAAGGCAAGCCGCTCTCCAATCTTAAATTGGGCAGGATGAATGCTGGGAAGCTTTTTACTAGACAGGACACAACCATTGATGCATTCGCATTTCAAATGTTTACAACCACGGATACAGTGGGATACACAGGCATAGAAACACTCGCATTGCAAAGGACTTTCTAGAAACATTCCAGTCCAAACAAACAAACCGCCTTTCCTAACTATTCTCAGAACATGAGACAAAATCACAAACTCACACCGATACCCACAACAGCACCTCCTTCCCTCAAGTATGTCCTCTGACTGGTGGGCCATACTATGTTCCCCCGAAATGGCCTGTCCTGTCTCAGATCTGGTCTTCTTTGCCAACTCTTTGAAGTAGTCAGGAACCATGGTTGAGCCACTACCTGCTTTCTCAGAAAAGGCCCTTCTTCAGAGCTCTCCTGGCATTTGGCCATCATCACATAAGTAGGTACCAAGAAAGACTGACTCTGTACTTGGTGAATCCAAACAATTGAGACCACTGGGACTGGGACTGGGACATGCTCTGGGTGCCTGTCTTCCTGTATCACAAGATCAGAGAGTTCCATCACCAAGGAAATGTGGTAGGTCACTTCCTTCAGGAACTGAATGAGGTCACTGCCTTGGGAACCACTTTGTCCTAACAGTTGCTTCCAAGGGTCCCATGAGATGGAGGCTGCCCCTACTTTCTGTGACACTTTCACAAGTTAGAATGGTATATCAACCATAGTGACCCAGGAACAGCTCTCCACACAGGCCTGGTTTGGTCCATTTAATCTACATTAAGAAGAGAGAGGCTGATTCAGACACATCCCTTCATTCTGACCAGGTTGTTTGACATGGAAATTGACATGGAGTTGACTTTTGCTCTCTCAGGTCCTTCATAGGTGAAAAGGTCTGTCTAACGTCAGAGGAAAAAACCACCAAGAGACTGTCTCATGCCACAGCAAAGGGTTTATAGGTGGTCCAGCATGCTGGGGCTCATAGTTCACTTCAGAGGAGCAAAGAAAAAAGAGCCCCCAGAACAACTTGAGCAAAGTTTATATACATTCTTTAGAGGGCAGGGACTTTACATACGTCATAGCCTCCTTTAGCAAATCATCATGTATCACGGGAAAATCAAATAACAACTCTAAAACATGATTAGCACATTCATTGGCGGAAACAGGTCGGGAAGCGGGTGATTGGTCAGCCCTGAGAAGGGGTATACATTTAAATTGATTGGTTGAAGCCCTGAGATGTATTCGGGCTGAGCTGCACAGTTTCTGGGAAGGGGTTGTTTAGTAACTAGGTGGTCAGGGAAGATTTTAACACACAGCTAATTGGCAGTTCCGGGAATTGTCTTAACTGTCACAGGAATTTCAGGTGCTGAGTGCAGCTTGTAAACTTTACAAAACCTGATTCTTTACATTTCAGTTTCAATTTCTTTTATTCTTTCATTCCCCACTCCTTTTTCTGACTACTTTTAATCTTAAAAGTAATGAATCATAATTATTGCGGGGTCTCACATTCTATTGCTGCCAGTGGAGCATATTTCTGTCTGATTACCATGAGTTTTCCTGCCCACTCTGAGCCTGGAGGAAGGAAACTATGCGGTTAAGCAAACAAGGTCCCACAGTTAGCAACACCATAAGTATGATAAGGGGTCCAGCTAAGTCTGATAGGAGTGTAGTTATCCAGGGGGACTGGGTAAACCATGATTCAAACCACCCTTGTTTTATCTCCCTTTCTCTCTGGTGCTCTTCAAGGCATTTTCTCAATTTACTCATGGATTCTTTTACAACTCTAGTATGGTCAGCATAAAAACAACATTCTTCTCTCAGTGCAGCACAGAGGCCCCCCTCCCTCATGAAGAGGAGGTCTAATCCTCACCTGTTCTGTAAAACAAATTCAGAGAGAGAGGTTAAGGATTCCTGCAAAACTGTGATAAAGGTGTCTAACGTCTTCAAGTCTTGATCTATTGCTGTTTCTAATTGGGTCATTTTTTGTGACCCACGGATCATCGCAACTGTTATTGTACCCACTCCTGCAGCAGCTCCTATACCTAACAGGATGGCTAGAGTAAGGGACACTGGCTCCCGGCGAAATTGGGTTGTTTGTCCCCCTAGTTGACGTTGAAATGATTCTGCATCATGATAGAGCACCCCAGAGAGTATCTGCACCATTAAACAATAATTTACAGAGCTGTCCAATACCTGAGCTGAAATGCAAGGAGTTCTGACTGTGTGGAGTTCAGTACCATTAAGGTCCCTTTAATTAGTTCCCAGGGGGAGGAGTCAGCTGTACTCTGGACTGGGGAAGTAGGCAAAGACGGAAACCGGGAAGTATGAGATGGTAGAGGGGTTCTGGTACATCTAGGCATGGGAGGTTTAGGAGGCATAATTCCTGGCTTGAGGAAACTGGGCCATATTGCTGTGGGATTTTCTTCCTTTTTTAGCCGGATGATGAACCAGAGCCCAAAGTCATAACCAGGGCCATAAATATAGAATCGCATTCCCCAAGTATTTCCCATAGGCCATGTTGTTCTGAGGTACCCCCTTCCTTTGGAAGTGAAAGTTATATTGAGGAGGTAACATAGACTATTCTTTCCACAGCGAGTTTTTGACACCACTTGGCTAGCGGCACATTTCTTGGGATCAATCCAGGTGTCATTTCATCCTACCTGAATCGTACTGTCTGGGGAGTTTGGGTTCCACCATGCAGCTCCCGTGTGTTCACCACCCCAAGATCTACAATAAAAGTCACTGGGTCTTCCACAGGTTTGGGCCTGTTTGTGACTTCGGAAATCAGCTGGGCACACATAAAAATCAATACTGGCTAGTTTACACCTGAGCTGGGGAAAATGACATCCATAATTCATGGGGTAAGGTCGTCTATGTTGCCCTGGTTTGGGTTTGAGTGGGATCTGTGTGGGGTCCTCTATGTCAGGAAGATCCCAGTCAGAGAGGCCTATGGCAAGCTGACAAATGGCCGGGTGGAGAGATGGCCACCAAGTCCATAAGGGGGCTGTATATGAAATAGACCACACTACTTGCCCAGTAGGATTTATAACTTGCCATTGTTGCTGAATAGGCTGATGGGGATTAGGACTGCTGGTGGTCAGGGGAAGAATCCGCAGCCCTACCCACACAACAGACATGCAACTTGAGAGGGTTACCAGTCTGTTCCAGTTTCCACCTGGAGTCTGGACAGTGCGCAGGCTTGAGATGGGAGGTATGGATCCAGGAAGTGATCCCATCCACTTTCACCACTGTAGGTGTTATAAGCAGCACCTGGTATGGTCCTTTCCAGCAGGGTTCCAGGGATGACACCTGATGCCGTCTCATGTAGACGAAGTCTCCCACTTGATTTCGATGTGGGGTTCCCTCGTCTCCAGGCTGATAAGCAGTGGCCAACTGTTTCCACAGGTATTGCTGGGTGCTGGGTTTGTTTAAGGGCCTTAAGTCTGTCAAGCAAGGGGGTGTGAAAGGAATCATTAAGTCTCAGAGTTGGGGTTAGTTCCCTTACTGGAGGAGGGGCACCATAGAGAATTTCATAAGGGGTGAGATTACACAAAAAGGCAGAGGGGGTATTTCTTGCACGAAACAGTGCATAAAGTAGGAGCATAGTCCAATTTTATTATCTGGTCTCCAAGCTTAATTTCGTTAAGGTCTATTTGATGTTTCTATTCATCCTTTCTACCAGTCCTGAGCTCTGGGGTCTATAAGCACAATGTAACTTCCAATTAATCCCCAGGGTCCTGGCGAATCCCTGACATACCTGGGCCATGAATGCCGGCCCGTTATCGGACCCTATTACCTTAGGCAGGCAGAACCTTGGAAAATGTCTTCTAGAAATTTTTCGACCACCATCTGAGCCGTTTCTTTTTTCATGGGGAAGGTTTCGACCCATCCTGAAAAAGTATCTACAAAGACTAGGAGATATTTACGTCCATAACTTGCTGGCTTAATTTCAGTAAAGTCCACTTCCCAGAATTGTCCTCGTCTGGTTCCTCGTAAGTGCTTCCCTGCAGGAAGCTTGGATGGGTAAGTATTAAATAATTGGCAGACTTGACAAGCTCTAGTCACCTGCTCAGCTATTTCTTTCCTCTGTGAGTGAGTTAATAATAAGTCCTTTCTTCGGTCTTTTAAGAGTGCCTATAACTTTTTTGAGCCTAAGTGGATGAGCGGGTGTATGTCTTTGACATAAAGGTGGGCTTTTTGAAATTGTAAACTTGGCTCTGTAGGGTCCCAGAGTTCTGTATCTGTCTCCTCAAATGATAAGTTACCTGAATGTTCTGGTGCGGCCAAGTCTCCTTGTGTGGAAAAAGTTAACAGAGTCACTCCATTTAGGGCTGCCAATTAAGCTTCCTCATCTGCCCTTCTGTATCCAACCGCCACAGGGTCGGTTCCCTTCTAGTGCCCTGGACAGTGCCCTATAGCTAGCTCCTTAGGGTCCTGCACTGCTGAGAGAAGGTGGAGGATCTCATCTTTATTCTTTATTTCTTTCCCGGAAGAGGTTAATAGACCCCTTTGTTGGTAAATAGCCCTGTGCATATGAGCAGTGGCAAATGCATAGCGGCTATCAGTGTATATGGTGGCCCTTTTGCCTGTTGCTAGTTCCAATGCTTTCGTAAGGGCAATCAGTTCTGCTTTTTGGACTGATGTCCCTTCTGGGAGACCAGAGGACCAGATGGCATTAGTTTTTCTAACTACTGCTGCTCCAGCCCTCCACTTACCATCTTGGAGGAAGCTGCTGCCCTTCGTAAACCATAAGACTTCAGGGCGAGGCAGTGGCTGATCCTTTAAATCTCGTCGTATACTGATTTCCTCTGCCAGTATGTGTTGACACTCATGAGCGACGGGTCCTGATGGTTTTTCTGGCAGCAGTGTACCCGGGTTGAATGGAGCAGGGGGTCCCAGAGTTATTCTGTCTTTGTCAAGCAAGAGGCTCTGGTAGTGGGTTATTCTAGAGTGTGATAGCCATCTCTGTGGAGGCTGACAGATGATGCTCTGCAGGGCATGGGGAGCTATAATGGTTAGCTTCTGTCCCAACGTTCAATTATGAGCATCTTTTATTAGAAGGGCTGCTGCTGCAATAGCTCTTCAGCAATGGGGCCATCTGCTAGCCACTGGGTCCAGTTTTTGTTACAAGAATGCTACCGGCCTTTTCCAAGGTTCCAAAGTCTGAGTGGGCACTCCCCGTGCTATTCCTTTCTTTTCCTTGATGTAGAGAGTCAAGGGTTTTTCTACATCTGGGAGTGCTAAGGCCGGAGCAGATAGCAGTGCCTTTTTTTAACATTATCAAAAGCTTGTTGGTGCTCAGGGATCCATTGGAAGTGGGCATCCCCCTTTATCAGCGGGTATAAAGGGGCAGCCAGAGATGCGAACCCAGGAATCCATAACCTGCAAAAGCCGGCAGTCCCAAGAAACTCTCTGAGTTGTCTCTTATTAGATGGGGGCGGTATCTGCACAACGGTTTATTTTCTGTGCTCAGTGAGCCATCGTTTGCCACCCCTAAGAGAATAATCCAGGAAGATTACTTCTTGCTGACAAATGTGGGCCTTTTGGCAGAAGCCCTATATCCAAGCTGAGCAAGCTCGGATAATAGTGCTAGGGTCCCAGACTCAGAGTTCTCCTTGGTGTCGGCTGCCAGTAGCAGATCAAGCACATATTGGAGTAGGATGACTTCGGGGTGTGCAGTTCTGAAGTCATTGAGGTCCCTGTGGAGGGCTTCATCAAAGAGAGTGGGGGAGTTTTTGAACCCCTGTGGGAGTCTAGTCCAGGTTAATTGGCCAGATGTTCCACGTTCTGCGTCTATCCACTCGAAAGCAAACAGAAACTTACTGTCCTTATGTAGGGGCAAGCAGAAGTAAGCATCTTTTAAGTCCAGCAGAGTGTACCATTCCCGCTCTGGATTCAGAGTGCTAAGCAAATTATATGGATTGGGTACTGTGGGGTGAATGTCCTGCACTCTGCTTTTGATCTCTTAGGTCTTGAACAGGACCATAGTCCCCAGTTCCTGGCTTTCTTACTGGTAGCATGGGGGTATTCCAGGCTGATTGACAGGACTTTAGGACCCCAAGAGCGAGGTATTTCTGAATATGGGACCTTATCCCATCCTTAGCTTCTTTGCTTAGAGGATATTGTTTAACACTGATTGGAGAGGCAGAAGCTTTTAATTCTACTACTGTTGGAGGTTGTTTTATGGCTAGACCTAACCCAGCAGTTTCTGCCCAGGCATTAGGATAATCTTTTATCCATTTCTGTGGTAGTTTGCCTGTTTGATTAGTCCTAGGGGCGCGAAGAGTTGACGTTCATCTTCTACGGACATAGTCAAAGCCGTGACTATGGGAGATTTTACTTAAGGCTTTAGAAACTCCACTTGGGGACCATCAGGGTTAAAGGTTATTCTAGGCCAGAGTTTGGTAAGCAGATCCCTGCCCATCAATGGGGCTGGGCATTCTAGCATTACTAGGAAAGAGTGGTGTAATTTTTCCTTTCCTAGGTCCATATTCCTCTTAGTTGTCCAACCCGATATCTACTGCCATTAGCCCCTTGTAATAGGGACCATTTATTTTATAGGGGGCCCAGTGGGGTTTAAGGGCTGAGTATACTGCTCCTGTATCCACTTCAAAGTTCACTGGAGTCCTCTCCACTTCAAATGTTACCCTGAATTCGGGGAGGTGATCCGAGCCCCGACATTCCTAGTCCTCTTCTAAAGTCAGCACGGCAGGCTGGCGTGGCTGCTTCTTTTGGGGGCACTCTTTGGCCCAGTGTCCTTTTTCTTTACAATAGGCACATTGATCTGAGGCCAGGGTCAGCCTTTGGCTTGGGCCCAGGTATCCCTTCCTGTCTCCCTGCTTTTTAACTTCTGGCCTATTTGCTGCTGTGAACAAAACCTTAGCCAATGCTTTAGTCTGCCTTTTGCTCCTTTCATCCTACTTTTGTTCCCTTTCCTTCTCTCTCCTCTGTTCCCTCTCCTCAGTTTCTCTCTTATAATATACTTTCTCAGCTTCTCTGACTAAATCTCTTAAGGTCATACCTTGTAATCTATCTAGACATTGTAACTTTCTCTTAACATCTAGGGCAGTCTGCTTGTTTGAGGCCATTGCAACAGATGCCTTTTGGTCCCATGCCTGAGGATCAAAAAGAGTATATTTCCTATTTGCTTCCATAATTCTCTCCAGAAACATAGAGGGAGACTCATTAGGCCCTTGGATAATCTCTCTTACCTTGGACAAATAAGGCGGCCCTCTGGCGGCCGCTCGGAGACCCGCTATTAGAGCCCGGCGATAAGTGGACAGATGCTACTTACCTTCAAAGGTGTTGGGGTCCCAGGTGTGACAGTTTATGGGCCCATAGATACGAAGAGAGAGCATCACAGGGGCTTCTGAGTTTTTTATTATCTGTCGCCGGTGGGTTCCTTAGGTGGCCCAGCTTCCTCCAGGAGAGGAGGGGCTGCTAAGGCTGTGGGGAAGTCCCCTGGAGGGCTTGGGTCTAGCCCAATTGCCTCTAGTGGCGGAGACGCTGAGTCAGCTGTGGGAGGATCATCAGGAACACGTTGGGTGTTGGGGGAAGGAGGGTAGAGGATAAGGAGGGGGAGGAGTGTCCAGTCTTGTGACTCAGGGAGAATGGAGGGAAGAGGGGGAGGGGCAGAATGTTTGAATGATAGGATTCTGGGGGAAGGGGTATATGGCTGTTGAGGTGGGTCGCCACGTGGCCCCAGCTGAAAGACAATATCTCTGACTTTTCGCATTAGAGGGAAGTGGAGGATCCTTCTGGGGGCCATCCGACTCTGAGGATGGGCCATTCTGAAGCACAGAGAGTCTTCCAGGTATGGCATTTTACTGAAAAAGAGATTCTGGGCCCTTGAGCGGACATCAGTCCAATGATCAAGGGTAAGGGACAGAGGTGTGGAAGTGCTTTGTCCCATAATGGGAGTTACTCAAACAGGGACAGTGAAGACACAAACACGACACAGACAAAGACAAACAGTAAACGTTTAACATGAGTACAAGACAAAGATTAGAACTGAGTAACTGCAAAACCTGGTGGGTTAGACAATAAAGACAGACAGTAAACTCAACATGAGTTCCGGACAATGAACAAAACTGAGTAGCCGGCAAAACCTGATGGGCTGGAAAACCAAATCCTGAAGCAAAATATAACCGAATTGAGGAAACTACTATTCCTCGAATTCCCGAGTTCTCTGGAGTGTCCCCCAGGGACGTGGCCAGTGGTTCTGTGACACGTCTGTCAGCCACCGTCGGAGAGTGCTAAAGCTCTTCACCGACAGCCACTTAGCCAAGCCTTAACCTGAAACCCGAAACCAGAAAGAGGCACCTTACTTACCCTGAGAAGAGTCCGTTGGGGTCTTTTGTCCACCGCTGCCGGATATCCCACCTGGGGCCTCCAGATGAAAAGGTGGGGCAAACGTCGGAGAAAAAGACCACCAAGAGACTTTCTCATGCAACAGCAAAGGGTTTATTGGGAGTCCAGCATGCTGGGGCTCAGAGATCACTTCAGAGGAGCAAAGAACAAAGAGCCCCGAGAACAACTTGGGCAGAGTTTATATACATTCTTCAGAGAGGGCAGGGACTTTACATTCATCATAGCCTCCTTTAGCAAATCATCATGTATCACGGCAAAATCAAATAAGAACTCTAAAACATGATTAGCACATTCATTGGCGAGAACAGGTCGGGCAGGGAGTGATTGGTCAGCCCTGAGAAGGGGTATACATTTAAACTGTTTGGTTGAAACTCTGAGAAGTATACTTGCTGATCTGCACGATTTCTGGGAGGGGGTTGTTAAATAACTAGGTGGTCAGGGAAGAATTCAACACACATCTAATGGGCAGATCCGGGAATTGTCTTAAACGCCACTGGAATTTCAGGTTCTGAGTGCAGCTTGTAAACTTTACAAAACCTGATTCTTTACGTTTCAATTTCAATTTCTTTTATTCTTTCAGAACCTTACAAAAGAAAGCAAGAAACTTCATCCACAATGACTGCTCTTTTGGCCATTTTGGTTTTGGATGCACGCATGGGATCTTTATTCAGATCCATCTGTTGCTGATTATCTAAGCCAAAGCCTCACACAGTGCCAAGAGGCTGATTAAGACACATCCCTTTCCAAAGCAATTATTTATCTGTGGTCAGTAACAGAACTCAGTCTCTGAGGGGAATCACACCAGTGTTCAAGTCCAGGTAGACCCAGTCAACTCTTCCAACCGCCACACAAATGACCACAATTAAAACCAAAACACTCCCGCATGGTACTCATCTTTTTACATATATACATTCATCATAACCTTTGACTGGAGGTTTCCATGAATGGCGCAGCCCAAGGGAGTGTCCAAAATAAGATCCTTTGCCCCTCATTCGCCTAACCTCAGGGTGGCCTGGACACCCTTCCTGTGAACCAGGATTGATCCCATAGGTCTGCCGTTAATACTGCTCTGCTTCTCCAATTTGAGGCCTACTGACTGTCAGGAATAGATTTCTTATGTGATTTGGAGTCATGAGGAAACCAAAGCACCTCTGCAGGGCTTGGATGAACTCATTTGACCCAAAGGACCCCTATTCTCACTTGATGGAGGTCAGGAACCTAACAGAGGAAGGAAAAAGACTTCATCCACAATGACTGATATTTTTGCCATTTTGGTTTTGGATGCACACTTGGGGTCATTCTTTAGATCCATCAGGCACTGATAATCTAAGCCACAGCCTCACACAGGGCCATGAGGCTGATTCAGACACGTATCTTTCCAAAGCAATTAAGCAAAGAGTCACAGGTGATGCCCATTCATTGCCATTTGAAACCTGTTTTCTTCACAATTCACAAAGGGGTGGCCTGAGGAAAAGACCTTCCTGACATTCAGGGCAACAGAACAATAAGTTAGCAAAAGGCCCAAAGCAGGGTTTTTCCACTGAGACTTTACTGGTAACACTGATATCTGAGTTTTCTGAGATGCTTGCCATTCCCTTCAGCTATCCAGTACCTTGCCATGTCACAGAGCTTGGAGGTGGTACATATCTTGGACACAAATCCATGAGCCTATTCTGGAGAGTGGCCAGAATTCATGAAGAAAACAGGAGCTTAGGAAGATAGTAGGTGTTGCCCATCGATAAGGCAACCTGCAGTTAATTCCTAAAATGGGCAGGATGAATGCTGGGAAGCATTCTACTAGACAGGACACATCCATTGATGAATTCTCTTTTCTAAAGTCTACAACCACGGACACAGTGGGATACACAGACACAGAAACACTCTCCTTGTAAAAGGACTTTTTAGAAACAGTCCACTCCAAAGCAAACAAAACGCCTTTCCTACCTATTCTCAGAACTTGAGACAAAACCACAACTCACACCCACACTCAAAAAGGGACCTCCTTCCCCCAAGTAAGTCTGTGACTATCCAGAGTGTCCTCTGAGTAGTGGGCCATACTATGTTCCCCCGAAATGGCCTGTTTTTCTCAGATCAGGTCTCCTTGTCCATCTCTGTCAAGTTATCAGGAGCCTGTACTGACCGCTACCTGCTTTCCAATGGAAGGCCCGTCTTCAGAGCTCTTCTCGCATTTGGCCATCATCACATCAGTAGGTACCAAGAAAGACAGACTCTGTCCTTGGTAAATCCAAACAAGTGAGCCCACTGGGACTGGTAGTGGGACAGGCTCTGTATGCCTGGCTTCCTGGATCCCAAATTCAGAGATTACCGTCACCAAAGAAGTGAGGCAGGTCTATTCCTTCAGGAACTGAATGAGGTCACTGCCTTGGCAACCACTTTGTCTTAACAGTTGCTTCCAAGTGTCCCATGAGATGGAGGCTGCCCCTACTTCCTGTGACACTTTCACAAGTTAGAATGGTATATGAACCATAGGCACCCAGAAGAAGCTCTCCACACAGGGTTTGTTTGGTCCATCTTCTTTATATCAAGGGGAGAGAGGCTGATTAAGACACATCCCTTCATCCTGACCAGGATGTTAGCCATGGAAGATGACTTTTGCTCTCTCGGGTCCTTCATAGCTGCCTACATCTTCTCCAGGGATCATTTCTGCATCAACCTTTGAGGTTCTCAGCAGGTGGAAGATCCCCTACATTCCTGTTTTGTAAGACCAACTCTGTCCCTGCTCTTCTGTAAAGTTAGATTGAGGGAACATTTATGGTTAGGGTTAATAACATATTCTATTTGGCTTAGGAATCATTCTTCTGGATAAATAATGGTATTGGGAAACTGCAATATTCACAAGAATATATAGGTGAAATATAAGTATGAAACCAGAAATCTAGGTACGATTTGAAGCCCAGAAGGGCATTGGGCCCTTTAGTGGGATACTTAGCTTTGAATTATGTTCTGCACAGATGTCTCAGTTAAATCAATATACAATGGCATAGGACCTTGTTCCTTGGATGATTTAATGTCCAAGAGAATATCCAGTCAAAAAGGAATAGTCGGTAGGATTAGGAAGATCGTCAGTAGGTTTACAAAGAAGAGTGAGTATAGGGGAATGAAAGGTTAATAAAATAGGTACTTGTCACTTCCTGTTTTTCTGTATGCTTAACAAAACACTATTGAAATCTTGAAAACTGTTTGCTAATTTTGTTCCCAGAATGTGCTGTCCCCAACTGCCAAACTACAGAATGTACTCCCTCACCCGGTTGCAAGCAAACTGCCCGCTCGCCCTGAACCATCCATAAATTTCCCTCTCTTCCCTCTCAAAGGAATGTACATAAGCTCTGTTAAAGCTGTTCTCAGGGCTCTCTGCTCTATTCAAGTGAGCTCTGAGCCCCAACATGCTGGACCCCCAATAAACCCTTTGCTGTTGCTGAGTGAAAATGGTATACTGTTCTGTTATAAAAGGTGCTTTCTTTTGCTTGCCTCTGCATAAAGATAGTCAGTTGCTGTTTGCTTTCGAGTGGGTAGACCCAGAAACTGGAACGTCTGGTCAACTAACTTGGACTAGACTCCCACAGGGGTTTAAAAACTCCCCCACTCTCTTTGATGAAGCCCTCCACAGAGATCTCAACAACTTCAGAACTACACACCCCGAAGTCACCCTGCTTCAATATGGTTATGTCCTAATAATGGCAGCCAACACAAAGGAAAACTGTGAGTCTGTGACCCAAGCACTATTATCCGAGCTTTCTCAAATTGGGTATAGAGCTTTGGCCAAAAAGGCCCAAATTTGCCAGCAAGAAGTAATCTTCTTGGGCTATTCCCTTAGGGGCGGTAAATGATGGCTCACTGAGCCCAGAAAACAAACTGTTGTGCAGATACCACCCCCATCTAACAGGAGACAACACAGAGATTTTCTTGGGACTGCTGGCTTTTGCAGGTTATGGATACCTGGGTTTGTGTTCTTAGCTGCTCCTTTATACCCGATGTTAAATGGGGATGCCCAATTTCAATGTACCCGTGAGCACCAGCAAGCTTTTGATAACATCTAAGAACACTGACACTGAACCCCTCAACTTCACTGAGCCCAGCTTTCAATCTCAGAAAGCCCTACACTACGTTAAAAATGTACATCAACTCACTCACCTTGGTTCAAAGAAACTGCAGGCATTCCTGAAGGATCAAGAACAGAGTTTTCAAATAACTCACACACAGCAAAAGGAAATAACTGAACGGGTAACAAAAGCCTGTGGGTTCTGTCAATTGGTTAATGCTTACCTTTCCAAGCTTCCTGCAGGTAAGCACCTACGAGGAACCAGACCAGGACAATTCTGGGAAGTGGACTTTACTGAAATTAAGCAAGCCATGTATGGACTTAAATATCTCCTAGTCTTGGTAGATACATTTTCAGGATGGATTGAAGCCTTTCCCACACAAACACACACACACACACACACAAAAAAAAAAAAAAAAAAAAAAACAACGGTGCAAATATGCTCAAGACGATCCTGAAAGATATTTTTCCAAGACACGGCCTGCCTAAGGTATTAGGGTCTGATAATTGAATGGCGTTCATGAGCCAGGTAAGTCAGGGGTTAGCCAGGACCATGGGGATTAATTGGAAGTTACGTTGTGCTTTTAGACACCAGATCTCAGTACAGGTAAAAAAAAAATAAATAGAACCAATAAAGAGACCTTAAAAAATTAAGCTTAGAGACCGGCATAAAAGATTAGACTATGCTCCTGCCTTATGCACTGTTTCATGCAAGAAATACTCACTCTGTTTCTTTGTGTAACCTCACCCCCTATGACATACTCTATGGTGCCCCTCCTCCAGTATGGGACATAACCCCACTCTAAGACCTAACGATCCCTTCCACACCCCAATGCTAGACAGACTTAAAGCTCTTGAAAGAACTCAGCGATACCTGTGGAAACAGCTGGCCACTGCCTTCCAACCTGGGAACGAGGGGACTCCACACCAAAATCAAGTAAAAGACTTCATCTACATCAGATGACATCAGGTGTCATCCCTGGAACGCCACTGGAAAGGACCATACCAGGTGCTACTTATAACACCTACAGCGGTAAAAGTAGATGGAATCACTTCCTATATCCATGCCTCCCATCGCAAGCCTACGCCCTGTCCAGACTCTGGCTGGAAACTGGAAAAGACTGGTAACCCTTTAAAATTGTGTATCCGCCATGTGGATAAGGCTATAGACTCTACCCTTGGCCACCAGTAGACCTAACGCTCATCAGCTCCTTCAGCAGCGATGGCTGATCACAAATCCTACTAGACAAGAAGTATGGTCTATCTCACATACAGCCCCCTTAGGGACCTGGTGGCCATCTCTTCACCCAGACATTTGTCAGCTGGCTATAGGTCTATTCTATTGGGATATCCCTGATGAAGAGGATCCCACTAAAATTCCATTAAATCCCTTCCGTACCACTGTGTAGTTCCATTTCTACAAGCTCAAATTGGCCAAGTTAAACTTATGGTAATACCCCACTTGCAGACATAGAATGTGACACCCCCCAATGATCACTTTTATGATTAAAACTAGCCAGAAGAACAATTGGGGAATGAAATGTTAATAAAATAGGCACTTGTAACTTCCTGTTCTTCTATATGCTTAACAAAACACTGTTGTAATATTGAGAACTGTTTGCTAATCTTGTTCCCTGAATGTGCTGTCCCCAACTGCCAAATTTCAGAATGTATTCCCTCACCTGGTTACACGCAAACCACCCACTCGCCCTGACCCATCAATAAACTTCCGTCCCTGCCCTCTGCAAGGAAAGTATGTAAGATCTGCTAAAGCTGTTCTCAGGGCTCTCTGCTCTATTCATGTGAGCTCTGAGCCCCAGCATGCTGGACCCCCAATAAACCCTTTGCTGTTGCATGAGACAGTCTATTCATGGTCTCTTCCTCCGACGCTCGCATGAACATTACTTGGATGATAGAATGTAGAAGAGAAAATCCAGTCATAAAGGGATAGTCGGTAGGATTAAGAAGATATTCGGTAGGTTTAGGAAGAAGAGTGGGTATAGGATTTGGAACAAAAGTTCTTTAGCAATAGGGGTTCGGTTAGAGAGTGAATGTAAATGTCAGCACATGTGAACAGTCAAAATAATAAACTATAGAAAATATGTAGGATAGCAGATATCAATAAAGACATTACAAAATCAGGCAAAGTATAAAGTGAGTGATAGGATTAGACATTTTCAATAGGGTTGAGTTAGAATATATAATCTTAGGAAGAAACAAATATGTATTCACCAATAGAATTGACATTTGAGAGCATTAGTCAACCTTGACATGGATGTTTTTGTAATCCATGCTCACTTTCCTTTTAGGCTTTGGTACAATCATAAGTGTGACCTTTGCATTTGTGTCCAGAATATTACTGTGATAAAATGTATATGTAGATCAGGTGACATGACTATTTCTTCCATCATTACTGGGAACAATATTTTGAAGACATATAAATGGGTATTGGGGGTACAAAGAGGTGTACCCTGTTTCTATGAATACAGAGATAATGAATGAATAGAGCATACAATGAATAAATAATATAACTGGGTCCACATTAAATAATGGATTGAATTGATATCTGAAAATATATAAGAAATCTTATATTGATATACAATCATTCATTCTAACCAGTTATACATCTAATACTAATATTAGGGTTACGTTTTTTCATGAAGATATGTTAGTTTTGCTACAAAAGTGATTATGGTATTCGAAAATAATGTGTTTGGAATGAGTCAGTCAAAATGCTGGCAATATGTGAACAAGGCCTCTGGCTTTGAGCTCGGGCTTCACAGAGATGGCTGCATTTCTAAGATAAAGAAGTTACCAACTGAGCTCCATGGTAACAGCTGGCAGGGAGAAAAAAAAAGAAGAAAAAAGCTCTCCCCCTCCCAGGTGTTCTTAAAATGTTAACTTTCCCAAAACAGAGAGAAAAAAAGAAACTAAAACTGCTTTTTGTGAACTTCTGCAGACTGTGAACTTCTGAGCCCCTCCCATAAATGTTGGGCACAAAATTCTGAAACATTCTAAACTTGGGTTTCAGGGGATTAATTGATTACAACAGAAGCGATGCCCTCTAAATCCATTTGCAACCAAATAGGATTGTTTCCGTGTCTTCGGTGCTATCTTAGGTGCCTTGCCTTCCCTTGTCCGTCCCTATTCTCATGAAAAGACCAGTCAAGAAAAATTCAGGAATACATGTGTTCTGAAGTAGGAATTGATTGATAGTGAAACAAATGCCTATAAATTTCCTTACTTGTGGATGAAATATATATCCTATGATGTGCATAAATTGAAGAGATAGTAATCTACCAGTGTTGAATAAAAATGAACGTCAAAATACACATCATGTCCAATTGGAATCTACTTGCCTTGATGTTAAACTGGGTCAGTTACTGTAAACATATTAGGATTTGTATGCACCATCCACTGAAGTTACTTTTTAGTACTAGGAAACAAATATGTATTTCAGGTGAATGAATATTTCTAAGAATAATCTTGTAAAAAGTTGATTATAAATACACATATATGATTATGAATGAATTTGGTGAGTGTAAAATAAGACACATATTTCACATTTTGAAAAATGTGGAGAGTGCATATAAATATATATATATATATATATATATATATATATATATATATATATATACACACACACACACACACACAAACACACACACACACACAGAGACATTAAAAATAGCAATATATATGCCAATCGAAATTCAACATGAAATATATATCATCGACAGATTCAAAAATATTTATTTTAGTGAACATGGATTTATGAATAATATTGTTCAAGTAGAAAGCTCACCCATAATTTGAATTTTCAGTTCCAACATCGTATAGGAGGAGTGATCCATTACAATTTGTATCTTCCAAGTCAGCCACCTCACAAGAATGTACGTGAGGTCCCAGGTAGGATTCTCCGTGTTTTCAAACCTTGGAGGTGGTAGAGGAGTTTCCAAAAGTAAGAGACAGGGTAAACACTCCACAAACATGGAGCTCTGGTGGCCTAAAACTTCTTGAGAAACTGCCTCTGAGTTTGGGAACTTGAAATATATGTTTTTGTCAGGAGTTTACCTTCCTTTGTAGTGAGACCATCAAAGCTGCGTCTGCATCTATGTGACCTGGAGGACATGGTTTCTTATTTTTCAATTAAAATGAGGCAGCAGTGCTGAATTCTCTCTTTGTAGGTAACCTGTGGATCCTGGGGGCTAAGTGTCTACACGTGTGGAGTGTGAAGCCATTTGGTCATCCTCCAATTTTCGTGGTGTTTCTTGCTGCTGCAATGGGAGTTTAGTATTTGCTTCATGAAATTCAACTGGGAGTTCAACTGGGTCACAGTGCTGGAGGAAGTTCTGTCATGAGTGGTGTGTCAGGGTCTTCAGGAGAATGCACCAACCAGGCTTCTATCCCACATAGCTTGACCCCTTGACCGTAGCAACCTGATTCTTAACATTGCCCTGAAACCTCTACATATAACAAGATGCCTTTTCACAGACGGGTCTGCTGGCTGAACCATGTAAGTAACAAGCCATTTGGAAGCCAAAGGCAGATCCACATTGCCCCACCACATGTTTTATCACACACCTGCCCAGCACTGTTTTAGGACCACTGCTCAGCAGGGTCCAACTTACTGGCATCTCAGTTCTACACCATTTTCATGAAACCCAGTCAATCAAGGCACTGTCTGGCATGCTCATGATCATAAAAAGGACATCCAAAGGTTCTGCAGTGCCACCTGGTCATGGGAATTTCAAAATTTTATGGTATTTATTTAGCCAATTTTCAAGGATAATGTTGGAGGCACTGTGGGTTTCAATTATTCAGGAAACGTTAAATGGTAAGGAAGCTCATTTCAATGAAAGCTCAGGAGACTCTCACAGGCAAGGCTTCCCAAAGAGTGGTGAAAAGGTCACATCAAACCAGGCCTTTTGAGGTCTGCAATGTGAGGTCCATGTGTATTTGACTCTCAACTATGGCTGCAAAGTCTTTCAGAATAAAATCATGTGATATCCAGGCTGAGATTCCCAGTGATCTTTTGAAAGCCAACCAGGGCGTAGATCTCAGTTTACAAGGGCAACTCTCATGTGTGGCCTCCTAAATCCCAACACAATTCATGGCAATACTTCTCTAAGGTCAATTCCAGAACTCTGTCTCCAAGGGGAATCACACCAGAGTTCAAGCCCAGGTGGAGCCAGTCATCTCTTCCAACCACCACACCAATGAATACAATTAAAACCTAAACACTCCCACAGGGCCCTCATCTTCTTCCATATAGACACTCATCAAAACCGTTGGCTGGAGGTTTCCATTAGGGGCGCAGCCAAACAGTGTCCAAAATAAGCTCCCTTACCCCTCATTTGCATAATGTCAGGGTGGCCTGGACACACTTCCTGTGAACCAGGAATAATCAAATAGGCCTGCCATTAATACTTTTCCACTTCTACCATTTGAGACCTTCTGACTCTGGGGTTTAGATTCTTTAAGTGAACTGGAGTCATGAGAAAACCCAAGCACTGTGGGATAGCCTCTGCAGGGCTTTGAAGAATTCATTTGACCCAAAGGATCCCTACTCTCACTTGATGGAGGTCAGGAACCTTACAGAGGAAGGCGAGTGACTTCATCCACAATGCCTGCAATTTTTGCCATTTTGATTTTGAATGCACACATGGGATCTTTCTTTAGATACCTCAGGTGTTGGGAATCTAAGCCAGAGCCTGACACAAGGCCAAGAGGCTGATTCAGACACATCCCTTTCTAAAGCAATTAAACAAAGAGACACAGGTGATGCCCATTCATTTCCATTTGAAAACTGTTTCTTCAGGCTTCACAAAGGGGTGACCTGAGGCAAAGACCTTCCTGACATTCAGGGCAAAAGAACAATAGGTAAGCAAAAGGCCCAAAGCAGGGATTCTCCACTGAGACTTTCCTGGTCACACTGATATCTGAGTTTTCTGAGATGCTCACCATTCCCTTCAGCTATCCAGTACATGGCCATATCACAGAGCTTGGACGTGGTACATATCTTGGACACAAACCACGAGTGTATTCTGGAGAGTGGCCAGAATTCAGGAAGAAAACAGCAACTTAAAATTAGCAGGTGTTTCCCATCCATAAGGCAATCTGCAGTCTAATCATAAATTGGGCAAGATGAAAGCTGTGAAACTTTCTACTAGACAGGACACATCCATTGATGCATTCTCTTTTCTAATGTCTACAACCATGGACACAGTAGGATACACAGACATAGAAACACTCGCCTTGTCACATGACTTACTAGAATGAGTCCATACCAAACCAAACAAACCACCTTTCCTACCTATTCTCAGAACATGAGACAAAACCACAAACTAACACCCACAACCACAAAGGCACCTCCTTCCCCCAAGTACGTCTGTGACTATCCAGAGGGTGGTCTGACTGGTGGGCCATAATATATTCCTGCAACATGCCTGTCCTGTCTCAGATCTGGTATCCTTGGCCAACTCTGTGAAGTTGTCAGGAGTCCGCGGTGAGCCACTCCCTGCGTTCTCTGGAAAGGCCAGTTTTCAGAGCTTTCCTGGCATTTGGTCATCCTCACATCAGTAGGACCAAAAAATAATGACTCTGTCCTTGTTAAATCAGAACAATTGAGCCCACTGTGACTGGGACTGGGACTGACTCTGGGTTCCTGGCTTCCTGAATCCCAAGTTCAAAGTGTTCCATCATCAAAAATGTGAGGTGAGGTCATTTCCTTCAGGAACTGAATGAGGTCACTGCCTTGGCATCCACTTTGTCCTAACAGTTGCTTTCAATAGTCCCATGAAATGGAGGCTGCCCCTACTTACTTTGAAATTTTCACAAGTTAGAATGGTATATCAACCATAGGCATCCGGGAATAGCTCTCCACACAAGCCTGGTTTGGTCCATCTTCTCTACATTAAGAAGAGAGAGGCTGATTCAGACAAAACCCTTCATCCTGACCAGGATGTTTGCCATGGAAGATGACTTTTCCTCTCTCAGGTCTTTCATAGCTGTCTACATCTTCTTCAGGGATCATTTCTGCATGGACATTTGATGTTCTCAGCAGGTGGAAGTTCCCCTACATTCCTGTATTGTAAGACAAACTCTGTTCCTGCTCTTCTGTAAAATTAGATTGATGGAACAGTGCATGGTTAGGGTTAATAACATGTTCCAATTGGGTTAGGAATCATTCTGTGGGATGAATAATGTTATTGGAACATGCAATATTTATAAGAATATATTGGTGAAATATAAGTATGAAAAGAGAAATCTAGGTAAGATTTGAAGCCCAGAAGGGCATTTTGCCCTTGATTGGGATACTTAACTTTGAATTACTTTCTGCAGATTTGTCTCAGATAATTCGATATAGAACGGCATAGGACTTTGTACATTGGATAATTGAATGTACAAGAGAACATCCACTCAAACTGGGATAGTCGGTAGGTTTAGGAAGAAGAGTGAGTATAGGATTTGAAACAAATTTCTTTAGTAATAGGGTTTCGGTTAGGGAGTCAATGTAAATGTCAGCACATGTGAAGAGTCAGTCACAATGATGAACTGGGGAAAATATGTAGGAAAGCAGATATCAACAGAGACATTAGGAAATCAGGAAAAGTATAAAGTGAGTGATAGGATTAGACATTTCCAACAGGGTTGAG
Source organism: Callospermophilus lateralis (assembly GCF_048772815.1). Classification (NCBI taxonomy): domain Eukaryota; kingdom Metazoa; phylum Chordata; class Mammalia; order Rodentia; family Sciuridae; genus Callospermophilus; species Callospermophilus lateralis. Next base: position 321,190 of record NW_027513519.1, on the reverse strand, counting down.
TTTGAATAAATAATCTTAGGAAGAAACAAATATGTAGTCACCAAAAGGATTGATATTTGTGAACATTATGCCACATGGACATGGATGTTTTTAGTAATCCATGTCCACTTTCCATTTAGGCTTTGGTACAAAATAAGTGTGACCCTTGCGTTTAGTGGTCAGAATATTACTGTGATAAAATGTACATATAGATCAGGTTACATGAGAAATTCTTCCACCATTTCCCAGAGCAATATTTTGAATAAGTATATATTAGTATTGGGGGTACAAAGAGATGTACCCTGTGTCTATTAATATACAGATAATGCATCAGTACACCACACTGTGAATAAATAATATAACTAGTTACACTTTAAATAATGGATTGAATTGATATCTTAAAATATATAAGAAATCTTATATTGATATACTATCATTTATTCCTAACAATTATACATCTAATGTTAATATTAGGGTTATGGTTTATGATGAAGGGTGTGAGTTTTGCTTCAAAAGTGATTATGTAAATCGAAAATCATGTGTTTGGAAAGAAGTCTCATGGAAAGACCAGTCATGAAACATGGAGGAATACATGTGTTCTGAAGCAGGAAGTGATTGAAATTGCAACAAATGCCAATATATATGCTAACTTGTAGATGAAATATATATCGTATGATGTGCATAAACTGAAGAAATATCAACGTATCAGTGTTGAATAAAAATGAACATCAAAATACATATCATGCCCCATAGGAATCTACTTGCATTGATGTGAAACTGAGTCAGTTATTGTAGAAATATTAGGATTTGTATGCACCATTCACTGAAGTTAGTTTTCCGTATTAGGAAACAAATATGTATTTCAGGTGGATAAATATTTCTGAATATAATCTTGTGAAAAGTTGATTATAAATCCACATATATGAACTTATAGAATTCAGAGAGTGTATGATAAAACATATATTTCATTTTTTGAAAACTCTGGATAATATATATATATATATATATTTATATATATATATATGTAAATATATATATATACACAAAACACACAAAGACATTAAAAAGTAGCAATATATATGCCAATTGAAATTCATAGTGAAATATATATCATCCATGGATGCAAAAATATATATTTTACTGAACATGGATTTATGTATAATGCTGTTCAACTAGGAAAATGAATCCAATGTGTATGCAAAATTGTGATACACAAAAATCTTCCCACTCTCATCCAGAACAATGCCTTGACATTACGCTCACCTTAAGTAATACATAATTATACGAGAAGAGTTAAAAATCTGTGAATACATATCTGAAATGGAATATGCTCAAGACTTTACAACTTTGGATATGGTAGAGGAGTTTCCAAAAGTAAGGGACAGGGTAAACACTTCACAAACAAGGAGCTCTGCTGGACTAATCACTTCTTGAGAAACTGCCTCTGAGGTTGGGCACTTGAAATATATGTTTTTGTCAAGAGTTTACCTTCCTTTGTAGTGAGACCATCAATGCTGGTTCTGCATCAATGTGACCTGGAGGATATGGTTTCTTATTTTACAATGAACATGAGGCAGCAGTGCTGAATTCTCTCGTTGCAGGTAAACTGTGCCCACTGAAGGCTAAGTGTCTCCCCGTGTGGACTGTGAAGCCATTTGGTCATCCTCCACTTTCCATGGTGTTTCTTGCTAGTGCACTGGAAATTTGGTATATGCTTCACGAAATAAATGGAGTTCAACTGGAACACAGTCGAGGAAGGAGTTCTGTCATGTGTGGTGGGTCAGGGTCGGCAGGAGAATGCACCAACCTGGCTTCTATCTCACATAGCTTGCCCCCTTGACCATAGCAACCTGATTCTGAACATTGCACTGAAAACTCTCCATATAACAACATGCCTTTACATATAAGGTTCTGCTGGCTACACTATGTCAGTCACAAGCCATTTGGATGCCAATGGAAGATCCACAAGGCTCCAACACAGATGTTTTATCACACACCTGCACACCACTGCTCTAGGCCCAATACTCAGCAGGCTCCAAATTACTGGCATCTCTGTTCTACACCATTTTCATGAAACCCAGGAAATCCATGCACTGTCTGGTATACTCATGATCAGCAACAGGACATCCAAAGGTTCTCCAGTGCCACCTGGTCATGAGAATTTCAGAAATTTTATGGTATTTATCTAGCCACTTATCAAGGATGAAGTTGGAGGCACTGGGGGTTTCAATTCATTCAGGAAGTATTAAATATTGAGGAAGCTCATTTCAATGAAACCTCTGGGGAACTCTCATAGGCAAGCCTTTCTAAAGAGTGGCTAAAAGGTCACATGAAGCCAGGCCCATTGAGGTCCACAATGTGAGGTCCATGTGTGTTTTGACTCTCAACAATGGCTGCCAAGTCTTTCAGAATACAATCATGTGATATCCTAGCTGAGATGCCCAGTGCTCTGTGGAAAGCAACCCTGGGAGTAGATCTCAGTTTCCAAGAGTGACTCTCATGCATGGACTCTTAAAATCCCAACACAATTCATGGCAATACTTCTCTGAGGTCAGTTCCAGAAGTCAGTCTCTAAAGAAACCACACAAATATGCAAGCCCAGTTGGACCCAGTCATCTCTTCCAACCACATAAATGACCACAATTAAAACCAAAACACTCCCACATGGCCCTCATCATCTTCCATATAATCACTCATCATAACCTCTGGCTGGAGGTTTCCATGAGGGTTGCAGCCCAAGAGAGTTTCCAAAATAAGCTCCGTTGCCCCTCATTTGCATGAAGTCATGGTGGCCTGGACACCATTCTGTGAACCAGGAGTGATCAAATAGGCCTGCCGTAAATACTGCTTCACTTTTCCAATTTTACGCCTTCTGACTTTGGGATTTAGATTCTTTATGTGAATTGAAGTCATGAGAAAACCCAAGCACATAGGGGCTAGACTATGTAGGGCTCTGAAGAACTCATTTTACCAAAAGGATCCCTATTCTCACTTGATGGAGGTCAGAATTTTTACAGAGGAAGGCGAGAGACTTCATCCACAATGACTGCTCTTTTGTCAATTAGCTTTTGGATGCACACATGGGATCTTTCTTTAGATCCATCAGGTGTTGAGATCTAAGGCACAATCTCACACAGGACCAAAAGGCTGATTCAGATATATCCCTTTCCAAAGCAAGTAAGCAAAGAGCCACATGTGATACCAAATCATTTCCATTTGAAAACCATTTTCTTCAGGCTTCCCAAATGGTTGGCCTGAGGCAGACATCTTCCTGACATTCAGGGAAACAGAACAATAGGTTAGCAAAAGGCCCAAAGCAGGGTTTCTCTACTGACAGTTTACTGCTCACACTGATATCTGAGTTTTCTGATATACTCGCCATTCATTTCAGCTATCCAGTACATGGCCATATCACATAGCTTACAGGTGGTACATATAATGGAAACAAAACCATGAGCCTATTCTGGAGAGTGGCCAGAGTTCAGGAAGAAAACAGGAACTTAAGAAGGTTTAAGGTGTTGCCCTTCGATAAGGCAAGCCGCAGTCCATTCATAAATTGGGCAGAATGAATGCTGGGAAGTTTTCTACTAGACAGGACATATCCATTGATGCATTCTCTTTTCTAATGTCTACAACCACAGACACACTGGAATACACAGACCTAAAAACACTTGCCTTGTCAAACAACTTAGTAGAAACAGTCCACTCCAAACCAAACAAACCTCCTTTCCTACCTTTTCTCAGAACATGAGAAAAAAACACAAACACACAACTACACCTACAAAGGCATCTCCTTCCCCCAAATAGGTCTGTGACTATCCGGAGTGTACTCTCACTGGTGAGCCTTACTATGTTACTACGAAATGGCCTGTCCTGTCCCAGATCGGGAGCCACTACTTGCTTTCTCTGGAAAGGCCAGTCTTCAAAGTTATCCTGGAATTTGGCCATCCTCACATCAGTAGATACCAAGAAAGACTGATTCTGTCCTTGGAATATCCAAACAAGTGAGCCCACTGGGACGGGGCCTGGGACTGGCTCTGGATGCCTGGATCCCTAGATTGCAAGTTCAGAGAGTTCCATCACCAAGGAATTGAGATGAGGTCACTTCATTCTGGAACTGAATGTGGTCACTGCCTTTGCAACCACTTTATCCTAACAGTTGCTTCCAAGGGTCCCATGAGATGGATGCTGCCCCTATTTCCTGTGACACTTTCACAAGTTAGAATGGTATATCACCCATAGGCACCCGGAAACAGCTCTCCACACAGGCCTGGTTTGGTCCATCTTCTGTACATTAGGAACAGAAAGGCTGATTCAGACACAACCCCTCATCCAGACCAGGTTGTTTGCCATGGAAGATGACTTTTCCTCTCTCAGGTCCTTCATAGCTGCCTACATCTTTTCCAGGGATCATTTCTGCATGTACCTTTGAGGTTCTCAGCAGGTGATAGATCCCCTACATTTCTGTATTGTAAGACCAACCCTGTCCCTGCTCTTCTATAAAGTTAGAATGAGGGAAGAGTATATGGTTTGGGTTAATTACATGTTCGATTTGGGTGAGGAATCATTTTGCTTGATGAATAATGGTATTGGGAACCTGCGATATTTATAAGAATATAGAGGTGAAATATATGTATGAAAACAGAAATCCACGTAAGATTTGAAGCCCAGATAGGGATTGTCCCCTTGATTGGGAGACTTAGCTTTGAATTATGTCCTGCACAGATGTCTCAGATAAAGCAATATACAATGGCATCAGACCTTGTACCTTGGATGTTTGAATGTCGAAGAGAACATCCATTCAAAAAAGGATTGTCAGTAGGTTTTGGGAGATAGTCGGTAGATTCAGAAAGAAGAGTGAGTATAGGATTTGGACCAAAAGTTCTCTAGCAATTTGGTTTCAGGTAGATAGTGAATGTAAATGTCAACACATATGAACAGTCAGTCAAAATGATGAACTGGGGAAATAATGTAGGAAGCAGATATCGATAGAAACATTAGGAAATCAGGCAAAGAATAAAGTGAGTGATAGGATTATACATTTCCAACAGGGTTGAGTTTGAAAATATAATCTTAGAAAGAAGCAAATATGTAGTCACCAATTGGATTGACATTTGAGAGCATTAGGCAACCTGGACATGGATGTTTTTAGAACTCCATGCTCACTTGAAGGCTTTGGTACAATCATAAGTGTGACCTTTGCTTTATTTTCCAGAATATTACTGTAATAAAATGTATATGTAGATCAGGTGACATGAGTATTTCTTCCACCATTTCTGGGAGCAATATTTTGAAGACCTATAAATGAGTATTGGGGGTACAAAGAGGTGGACCATCTGTCTAAGAATATAGAGATAATGCAAGAATAGACCATACTGTGAATAAATAATATAACTTGTTCTGCTTTAAATAACTGATTGAATTGATATCTGAAAATATACAGAAAATCTTATATTGATATACAATCATTCATTCCAACCAGGTATACTTCTAATGGTAATATTAGGGGTATATTTTATCATGAAGAGTGTGTGAGTTTTGCTTAAAAAGTGATTATGGAAATCGAAAATAATGTGTTTAGAAAGAAGTCTCATGAAAAGACCAGTCAAGAAACATGGAGGAATACATGTGTTCTGAAGCAGGAAGTGATTGAAAGTGAAACAAATGCCTTTAAATTTGCTAACTTGTGGATGAAATATATATCTTACGATGACCATAAACTGAAGAAATAATAATGTACCAGTGTTGACTAAAAATCAAAATCAAAATACATATCATGTTCCATAGGAATCTACTTGCATTGATGTTAGTGGGTCAGTTACTGTAGAAATATTAGGATTCGTATGCACCATTCACTGAAGTTAGTTTTCAGTTCTTGGAAACAAATATGTGTTTCAGGTGGATGAATAATTCTGAGAATAATATTTTGAAAATTAGATTATAAATCCGCATACATGAATATAAATAAATTTAGTGATTGTACAATAAGACACATATATTTCATATTTTGAAAAATCTGGAGAGTGTATATCTATTTATATACACACACAGAGAGAGACATTAAAAATTAGGAATATATATGCCAATCGAAATTCATCATGAAATGTATATTTTACACTGATCCAAAAATATTCATTTTACTGAACATGGATTTATTTATCATGTTGTTCATCTACGAAGCTCACCCACAGGTTGAATTTTCAGTTCCAACAGGGTTTAGGAGGAGTGATCTCTTTTCCCAATTTGCATCTGCCAAGTCAGCCACCTCACAGGAATGTACATTTGATAACAGGTAAGATTCTATATGTGCATATGAAAATACATGTGCTGAATTGGCTACAGAGAAAGGGAGAGAGGAATTTACATATTTGTTAACTTTAAAAACACATGGAGAACTATTTCAACAAAAAATTGACTAGATTTATAACTCCTACCCTATATAATGCAAAAGGCAAGACCAACTCTACACCATGCCTCCTCTGAACTGCTTGTATTTCTATTCTGCCTGGGTTATTTTTCTCCATCATATTAGAATTAGTAGTCAGAGTCTAGTAGGGTATGGGTTAGTGTCAGGGATTCAGTATTTTGAATGGAAAATAGGAAAATGAATCCAATGTGTATGTAAATATGTGCTACACAAAAATCTTCCCACTCTCATGCAGAACAATGCCTTAACTTCACCTTCGCCCCAAGTAAAACACAATTAGAATGGAAGAGTTAGAAAATCTGTGAATACATATCTTCAAAGAAATATGCTCAAGAGTTCAAAACCTTGAAGGTGGTAGAGGAGTTTCCAAAAGTAAGGGAAGGGTTAATACTCTACAAACATGGAGCTCTGCTGGACTAAAGACTTCTTGAGTAACTGCCTCTGAGTTTGGGCACTTGAAATATTTGTTGTTGTCAGGAGCTTTAGCTTCTTTTGTAGAGAGACCATCAAAGCTCGGTATGTATCTAAGTGACCTGGAGGACATGGTTTCTTATTTTCTAAGAACATGAGGCAGCAGTGCTGAATACTCTCTTTGTAGGTAAACTGTGGCCACTGGGGGCTAAGTCTCTCTCCATGTGGACTGTGAAGCCATTCAGTCATCCTCCAATTGTCGTAGTGTTTCTTGCTGCTTCAGTGTGAGTTTGGTATTTCCTTCACCAAATACAAGTAGTTCAACTGGTCACAGTGCTGGATGGAGTTCTGTCACGTGTTTTTTGTCAGGTCTGCAGGATAATGCACCAACCAGGCTTGAATCCCTCATAGCTTGCACCCTTGACCATAGCAACATGATTCTGAACATTGCCCTGAAACCTCTCCATATAACAAGATGCCTTTACATATAAGTGTCTGCTGGCTGCATCATGTCAGTCACAAGTCATTTGGAAGCCAATGGCAGATCCTCATGGCCCCACCACAGATATTTTATCACACACCTGCACACCACTTCTCTAGTCCCACTACTCATCAGGCTCCAACTTACTGGGCATCTCTTTTCTACACCATTTTCAAGCAAGGCACTGTCTGGTATACTCATGATGGGCAACAGGACATCCAAGCTTGTCCTGTGCCACCAGGTCATTGGAATTTCAAAAATTCCATGGTATTTATCTAGCCATTTTTCAAGGATGATGTTGGAGGCACTGTGGGTTTAAATTCATTCAGGAACAATTAAATGTTGAGAAAGCTCATTTCAATAAAAGCTCTGGAGAACTCTCACAGGAAAGGCTTCCCAAAATGTGGCCACAAAGTCACATAAAGCCTGGCCCATGAGGTCTAAAATGTGTGGTCCATGTGTGTTTTGACTCTCAACTATGGCTGCCAAGTTTTTCAGAATAAAATCATGTGATATCCTGACTGAGATTCCCAGGGCTCTGTGGAAAGCCACCCTGGGCCTAGACCTCAGTTTCCAAGGTCCACACTCATGAATGGCCTCTTAAAATCTCAACACAATTCATGGCAATACTTCTCTGAGGGCAGTATGAGAACTCAGTCTCTAAGGGCAATCACACCAGAGTTCAAGCCCAGGTGGATCCAGTCATCTCTTTCAACCGCCACAGAAATGACCAAAATTAAAATTAAAACACTCCCACATGGCACTCATGTTCTTCCATATAGACACACATCATAACCTCTGGCTTGAGGTTATCATGAGGGACGAAGCCCAAGACAGTGTCCAAAATAAGCTCCATTGCTCCTCATTTGCCTAAAGTCAGGGTGGCCTGGACACCCTTCCTGTGAACCAGGAGTGATCAAATAGGCCTGCCCTTAGTACTGCTCTGCTTCTCTAATTTGAGGCCTACTGACTGTGGGGTTTAGATTTTTTATGTGAATTGGAGTCATGAGAAAACCCAAGCACCTGTGGGCTAGTATCTGCAGGGCGTTTCAGAACTCATTTGAGCCAAAGGATCCCTATTTTCACTTTATGGAGGTCAAAAAACTGACAGAGAATGGCGAGAGACTTAATTCACAATAACTGCTATCTTGCCATTTTAGTTTGGAATGCACACATGGAATATTTCTTTAGATCCATCAGTTGTTTATGTATAATGTTGTTCAACTAGGAAGCTCACACATAAGTTGAATTTTCAACTCCAACAGCGTTTAGGAGGAGTGATCTCTTCTCACAATTTGTATCTTCCAAGTCAGCCACCTCACAAAAATGTACTTGTGATACCAGGTAGAATTCTATATGTGAATATTAAAATACATGTGCTGAATGGGCTACCGATAAAGGGAGACAAGAATTCATATATTTGTTAACTTTAAAAACACATGGATAACTATTTCAATTAAAAATTGAATAGATTAATAACACCTACTCTTTATCATTCAAAATCAAGTCCAACTATACAGCATGCCTCGTCTGAACTGCTTGTATTTCTAATCTGTTTGGGTTATTTTTCTCCATCATATTAGAATTAGTAGTCAGAGTCTAGTAGTTTATGATTTATTGTCAGGGATTCAGTATTTTGAATGGAAAATTGGAAAATGTATCTGATGTGTATACAAATATGTGGTGCACAAAAATCTTCCCACTCTCATCCAGAACAATGCCTTGACATTTCCTTTGCCCCAAGTAAGATACAATTAGAGGAGAAGAGTTAGAAAATCTGTGAATACATATCTGGAATGGAATATGCTCAGGAGTTCACAACCTTGGAGGTGGTAGAGGAGTTTCCAAAAGTAAAGAACAAGGTAAACACTCCACAAACATGGAGCTCTGTGGGCCAAAAACTTCTTGAGTAACTGCCTCAGAGGTTGGGCACTTGAAAAATATGTTGTTGCCATAAATTTGGCTTCCTTTGTAGTGAGACCATCAAAGCTGGGTCTGTTTCTATGTGACCTGGAGGACATGGTTTCTGATTTTCTAATGAACATGAGGCAGCAGTGTTGAATTCTCTCTTTGTTGGTAAACTGTGGCCTCATGTGGCTAAGTGTCTCCCCGTGTGGACTGTGAAGACATTTGGTTATTCTCCAATTTTCGTGGTGATTTTGCTGCTGCACTGGGAGTTTGGCATTTGCTTCACAAAATACAATGAGTTCAAATGGGACACAGTCCTGGAGAGATTTCTGTCACGTCTTCTGTGTCAGTGTCTGCAGGAGAATGCACCAACCAGGCTTCTATCTCACATAGCTTGCCCCCTTGTCCATGGTAAGATGAATCTGAACATTGCCCTGAAACCTCTCCATATAACAAGATGCCTTTACATATAAGGGTCTGCTGGCTGCACCATGTCAGTCACAATCCATTTGGAAATCAATGGCAGATCCACAGGGCCCCACAACAGATATTTTATCACACACCTGCACACCACTGCTTTAGGCCCACTACTCACCAGTCTCCAACTTACTGGCATGTCTGTTCTACACCATTTTTATGAAACCAAGTCAATCAAGGAACTGTCTGGTACAATCATGATCAGCAACAAGACATTCAAATGTTCTCCATTGCCATCTGGTCATGGGAAATTCAAAATTGTCATGGTATTTATCTAGCCATTTTTCACGGATGTAGTTGGAGGCACTGTGGATTTCAATTCATTCTGTAACCATTACATGGTGGGGAAGCTTATTTAATTGAAAGCTCTGGCAAACTCTCACAGGCAAGTCTTCCCAAAGAGTGGCCAAAAGGTCATATGAAGCCAGGCCTATTGAGGTCTACAATGTGAGGTCCATGTGTGTTTTGACTCTCAACTATGGCTGCCATGTCTTTCAGAATAAAACCATGTGATATCCAGGCTGAGATTCCCAGTGCTCTGTGGAAAGCAACCTTGGGCCTAGATCGATTTCCAAGGGTGGCTCTCATGCGTAGCTAACTAAAACCTTAACACAATTCATGGTAATATTTCTGAGGTCATTCCAGATCTCAGTCTCTAAGGGGAATCACACCAGGTTTTATCATAGGTGGACCCAGTCATGTCTTCCAACTACCACACAAATGACCACAATTAAAACCAAAACACTCCCACATGGCCCTCATCTTCTTCCATATATACACACATCCTAAGCTCTGTCTGGAGGTTTCCATGAGCGGCAAATCCCAAAACAATGTCCAAAATTAGCTCCCATGCGCCTCATTTTCTTAAAGTCATGGTGGCCTGGACACCCTTCCTGTGAACCAGGTGTGATAAAATAGGCCTGCCTGTAATACGGCTCTGCTTCTTCAATTTGAGGCCATTACCTGCTTTCTCAGAAAGGCTCCACTTCAGAGCTCTCCTGGCATTTGGCCATCCTCATATCAGTATGTACCTAGAAAAACTGACACTGTCCTTAGTAAATGCAAACAATGAGTCCACTGGGACTGGGACTGGAACTGGCTCTGTGTGCCTGGCTTCCAGTTCAGAGAGTTCCATCAACAAGTAAGTGAGGTAGGTCACTGCTGGCTTGTGTGAAGCCGGTGGTGGCAGTTGGGTTCTAAAAGTTTTCCTGAGGAGCTGTTTTTTTGGCGTGTGTGGTTCTTAAAATAACGTCTGTTTCTTTTGTCAAGTGGCTCCTGAATTGTGCCCAGACAGACTGTGGCATTTGGTGGGCCGCAAGGGGAATGAGTGAGGGTAAGTGATAACGTAAACTGCTCACCCCTGAAGGCAGGGCGAGAGGATGGGTAGCAATTTTAAGATTCCTCTTTTGTTTTGCTTCACTTTTGTTTTAAGTTGCCTATCCCTGGAGATGGGTAAGATGAAAGAAAAACCGCTCACATCTGAGGAACAGATAGGGAGAAAGGACAGATGGACATTTCAGGAGGATAGAAAAGCTATTATAATGATTTCCTGTTGTTCCACATTTGTTTTATTCTGGTTCAGTTTTGTTTGGCATTATCTTCTTAGGTTGTATTATAGTTATAGTAGAAATATTCAAGTAAAAGAGAAAATCTCTCGAGCTAGTCAGACAGAGATAAAAATTCAAGTAAAAAAGAAGGTCTCTCGAGCTACCCAGACAGAGGAAAAAATAAAGTAAAAGAGAAAGTCTCTTGAACTAGTCAGACAGAAGAAAAATTCAATTAAAAGAGAAGGTCACTCGAACTAGTCAGACAGAGGAAAAAATTCAAGTAAAAGAGAAGGCCTCTCAAGATAGCGAGACAGAGAAAGAAAGTGTAAAGCAGAAAAAGCCATCAGGGGGAAAGTTACAACAGGAGACTGCTACTATCACCTTTCTATCACCAGAGGGTGTAAGTGTCCAGCCAACAGCACCAGCTCTGAAGAAACTGCTACTAACAACTTTCTATCTCCAAAGGACGTAAGTGTCCAACTAACAAGGCCACCTCCATACGCTGGGAGGCCCCCAACCCTGGCAGTTGATTGTTGGGATCCTGAGACAATATCTCAAATATTAACATGCCCTGTATTTGATGCAGTAGTGCAGCGAGTTCACCGTGCTTTAAATTTCAAAACAGTGAAGCAGCTAAAAGAGGCTGTAACAACCTATGGTCCTCAAGCACCCTTCACTGTAAGCATGGTCAAATACATTAACAACTTGAAAATGACGCCAGCAGATTGGGCTAATATGTGTAAAGCTGTGCTAAATGGAGGACAATACCTATTATGGAAGGTTGCCAATGAGGAATTTTGCAAAGAGGCGGCTAGGCGAAATGCAACAGCTGGTTATCCTCAGAGAAATCTTGATATGTTTTTAGGAAAGGGACCTTATGAGGATCAGCAGCATGATGTCATGGAAAAAGGCATCTGGCTACTGAGCCAAAAAATGGACAGGGGGGCCCAATGCTCCGGGGCCCCAAACCACAAATATACGGAGCACAGAAGGAACCCAGCAACCCAATCAGGGTAGTGCCCAGGACACATTATCCATCAGATACCTCATCAGACAAACCAGAGGGAGTGCAGGGTTGGACATCTGCACCTCTGCCAGAGCAGTACTAACTCCAGAGATGGGAGTTCAAATCATTCCCTCAGGAGTAAAAGGACCTCTTCCCCAAGGAACAGTATGCTTATTATTGGGACAGAGCTCTTGTACTCTAAAATGACTTATGATAAGTCCTGGCTGAAATGAAGGTGAAATGAAAATTATAGCCAGTTCTCCAAAGGGTATATCAGTAATTTCACCAGGAGATAGAATAGCACAGTTACTAATAATACCAAGCCTACATGATAAATTTTCCAGTCGTGCTGTAGAAAGAGGTGCCAAGGGATTAGGCTCCACAGGTATAGATTGGGCTATGCTTTCTTTAAATTTAGATTCTCGCCCCATGCTAAAACTAAATATTCAAGGACATGAATGTAATGGGCTACTGGATACAGGTGCAGAACTTAGCATCATCTCTTCAAGAATGGCCAAAACATTGGCCATTACAGAAAACCACTCAAATGCTTCGAGGCCAAGGAGTGTCGACTAATCCCCATAAAAGTGCAATGGTATTAGATTGGAAGGATCCTGAAGGATGTGAAGGAACTATACAGCCATATGTATTGGATTATCTTCCCGTAACTTTATGGGGATGAGATGTCATAGATCAATTACGTTTGACATTAACAAATAACATCAATCAAAATGCACCCACTATTATGACTAGACAAGGTTTTAGGAAAGGAAAAAGATTAGAAAAACAAGAACAAGTTATAGCAGCACCAATACAAATATATCAAGGAACAGACAGACATGGGTTTGATTTTAAGAAAGGGCCACTGAGACAATAAAAATTACTTGGAAATCAGAAAGACCAGTATGGGTTCCTCAGTGGCCCCTGACTAAAGAAAAGGTACAAGCAACCCATGACCTGGTAAAACAACAATTAGCGGAAGGACATATACAGCCGTCTGTATCTCCCCATAATACTCCCATTTTTGTCCTCAAAAAGAAATCTGATAAATGGAGATTATTGCAAGATTTAAGAGCCATTAAAAATAAGATGGTTATTATGGGACCTGCTCAATTGTGGATTCCTCAATGTTCTGCTTTGCCAAAAACCTGGTATGTTTTAGTTATAGATATTAAAGTTTGTTCTTATTCAATTGCAATTCATCCTGAGGATAGTCCACGTTTTGCATTTACTATCCCTGCACTGAATCTTGAAGGTCCTGATAAGAGATCCTAATGGAAAGTACTCCCTCAAGGGATGGCTAACAGCCCAACTATGTGTCAAATTTATGTTAACAAATTAATCCAGCCACTTATAAATCAAAATCCTGAATTACAAATATTTCACTATATGGATGGTGTATTATTAGCACAGAAAGCTAAAAACACATTGCTAGAATGTTATGCCACACTCACAAACTTATTTAAAAAATTATAAACTAGAGATAGCAATAGATAAAGTACAATTAAATTTTCCAGGTAATTATTTAGGAGTTCTGTTATCCTCAACCATGGTCCATTCACCAAAAATTCAAATACAAATAGATAAACTCAAATCACTTAATGACTTTCAAAAGTTATTAGCAGACATAAATTGGATAAGGCCTTATCTAGGTATACCAACAGGAAAGGTGGAACCTATATTTGATATCCTAAAAGGTCCATCAGATCCAAATGCACACCGAATGTTAACACCTGAAGCAAGAAAGGCATTAAAAATCATTGAAACATTTATGGAAAATATTCATTCGGATAGAATTGATGTAAGTTTGCCTTTATTATTTATTGTACTACCAACAAAAAAATATTCCTACAGAAGTATTTTTGGCAAGAAGGTCCATTATTATAGATACATTTATCTTATTCTCCTAACACTATTCTTACTTGGTATACTGAGGCTGTAGGACAATTAATGCTCAAAGGAATAAAAGAAGCAAAGGGAGTGTTTGGAATTTCTCTCAATAAAAGTATTACTCCATATACTATGAATCAAATTGATGAGTTAGATAATGAGTTAAATACTTGGGCAATAATCATGTGCAAATCTAATGTTTCATTTGATAACCACTTACCATCTAATCCTTTATTGTCTTTTTGGTCATAGCATCATGTAATTTTTCCAAAAATGACAAGAAAAACACCTATTATAATTGCTCCAAATATATTCACTGATGGGTCAAATAATGGTATAGCAGCAATAGTTACACCTGATCAAACTTTTACATTTTTAGTACCCAAACAATTAGCTCAAAATGTAGAGCTTAATGCAGTATTACAAGCTTTTGTGATGCTTAAAGCATCTGTATTTAATTTATTTTCAGATAATCAGTATATAGTTAGTGCTATAGTATCACTTGAAGATGGTGGTAGGATTTCCCCTTCCTCTACTGTTTTCTCTTTGATTTCCACTATATAAAGTATAATCTGGGACAGAAAAGATCCGTTCTTTATAGGACATATCAGGACACATACAGGATTGCCTGGAGCCCTTAGTTTGGGCAATGATTTAGCAGATAAAGCTACACATGACATACATACATATTTTCTCTACATTAGAAGAAGCTATAAATTTTAATAAAAATTTCCACGTCAATGCTAATACTTTACAAAAGAGTTTTAAAATAACTAAGGAACAAGCTGGACAAATAATAAAACAATTACAAAACTGTGTGACCTTTTTACCACAAGTTAATCTTGGAGTCAATCCTAGAGGATTGATACCTAACCATATTTGGCAGATGGACGTCACACACTTGCCAGAATTTGGACAATTATAATATTTGCATGTTACAGTTGATACTTCTTCTGGATTTTTGATGGGCTCCCTTCATGCTGGAGAAAAAACTAAAGATGTTGTAGCTCATTTGCTTACAAAATTTTGCCACTGTGGGCATTCCAAAACAGTTAAAAACAGATAATGCCCCCAGTTATACTTCTACCCCTTTTAAACAATTTTGCTCATCATTTGGCATTACTCATATAACAGGAATCCCATACAATCCGCAGGGACAAGGCATAGTTGAAAGAGCTCATCGAACTATTAAAACGTACTTATTAAAGCAAAAAGAAAGAATTGGAAAGGGGTATATATTCCCCAAAGATAAACTTAAAATAACCCTTTTTTACACTAAAGTTTTAAAATTTGGATTCATCAGGGCTTAGTGATGCGGAAAGGCATATGTGCCCTAAAAATGTACATAAGCCCAAGGTACTTTGGAAGGATATTCTAACAGAACAATGGAAAGGTCCTGACCCAGTAATTGTCTGGAGTCGGGGGTCTGTTTGTGTGTTTCCACATGGAGAACAGCAGCCGATTTGGATTCCAGAGAGATTAACTAAGGTCCTGACCCAGTGATTGTCTGCAGTCGGGGGTCTGTTTGTGTGTTTCCACAGGGAGAACAGCAGCAGATTTGGATTCCAGAGAGATTAACTAATGAGATGTCTACAGACCAAAAAGAAGATGATTTGGCTCAAATACATAACAGCTGATATCCAGAACTCCAATTTGGCTATTCTTACATATGTGACAGAACCAGGATGCTTTTTTCAATATCTATTTTATTATTTTATTATTGATCCAAATATTTTTTTTTATTCACGTGATGTAAATGTTTTAATTTAAATTGGGTAAACACCAGTTGAGGACTGTTTTAAAATGTGAACAATAATGGAGCTTAACAGATCTGTTTGTTTACTTTCACCTTTCCTTTTCATTATATTTAATAATTTTCTTCAATACAATGTAAATTGTTAAGAAAATTGTTTCCTTTTAGTGCCTTCTGGAATGTTACATAATATTTTCTTTAGGCATTATTGCCAGAATTCCTATCTTCATCTCAGTGCCTGTGAAGACAAAGATAAAACCAATCTACAGCTTCTGCAATAGCCATCACTGAACTGCTTATAGAACTTGCCTGGACTATGTATCACTTGTATGCATTGTGAACTCACCTGCATGCATTGTGAACTATCTGTTGGTGCAGCAACTTGTGGTAGTGTTGGGGTATTTTTGCTGATGATGTCATCGGTGGTACAATTTTTCAAAAGGAGCCATCAATTGGCTTGGTGTATCCTCCTCCCTTCTGCTTGTCATGGTCATTCAGCTAAAATTTGGGGGCCAACAGAGGTGAGGCAAAGAACCTCACCCAC
This sequence comes from Callospermophilus lateralis, assembly GCF_048772815.1. Lineage (NCBI taxonomy): Eukaryota > Metazoa > Chordata > Mammalia > Rodentia > Sciuridae > Callospermophilus > Callospermophilus lateralis. Next base: position 304,767 of record NW_027513519.1, on the reverse strand, counting down.
CCGCTGATACAAAGACCTCTCCACAGGTGTGGCTGTATACTGTACCTGTAGTCAGTGACAGGTAAGAACCAATTGCAATGGTACCAACCTAAGACAGGAGGCTTAACCTAAAGGTCAGCTCATTCGATAATGGGTAAGAACCATATGTACTATTGGACAACCTAAGGCAGGCACAATCCCTAAGCCACATGCTTGGTGTTTAAACAGAGAGAGGGAGATGTTGAGAGCCACATCCAAAGGGGCCAAAGCAAACTTTCATACTACCAGCTGTAGATTGGCTCATAGCGGACCCAGCAACATCTAGCTGATCGACTCCTCTGTGGTGATGCTCATTGAAGATGCTTATTAAGCTGTTTTCCCGCCCTTTAAGACTGCAAGCTGATGATTGGCTCATAGAAGCCCCAGCAACATCTAGCTGATGGCTCTTCTGCGGTGATGCTCCTTGGGCTGTTTCCCCACCCTTTCAGACTACGGAGTTGCTCATTGGGTGACTTTTTTGGCTCTGGCCACATGACCCAGCCAATCGACCTCAAGAGCAGGAGGAGCGGGGAGGTTGAGAGGCTTGTGGGAAGCCGGTGGTGGCAGTTGGGCTCTGAGGGTTTTTCCCGATGAGATATTATTTTGGGGTGTGTGGTTCTAAAAATAAAGTTAGTTTCTTTTGACAAGTGGCTCCTGAATTGTGCCCAGTCAGACTGCGGCAATCCTAATGTGATAGAGAAAAATAATCCAAACACAATAGAAATACAAGCAGTTCAGAGGAGGCATGGTGTATAGTTGGATATACCTTTTGGGTGATGAAGGGTAGGTGTTATAAATCTACTCAATTTTAAATTGAAATAGTTCTCCATGTGTTTTAAAGTTAACAAATATATGAATTCTTGTCTCCCTTTATCGGTAGCCCATTCAGCACATGTATTTTTGTATGCACATATAGAATCCTACCTGGTGTCACACGTACATTCTTGTGAGGTGGCTGACTTGGCAGATACAAATTGTGAAAAGAGATCACTCCTCCTAAACGTTGTTGGAACTGAAAATTAAAACTATGGGTGAGCTTCCTAGTTGAACAACATAATACATAAATCCATGTTCACTAAAATGAACATATTTGGATCTCTGGATGATATATATTTCATGATGAATTTCGATTGGCATATATATTGCAACCTTTTAATGTCTGTGCGTGTGCATGTGTGTGTGTGTATATATATATATATATATATATATATATATATATATATATATATACTCTCCAGATTTTTCAAAATATAAAATATATGTGTCTTATTATACAATCCCTAAATGCATTCATATTCATGTATGTGGATTTATAATCAAATGTTCACAAAATTATTCTCAGAAATATTCATCCACCTTAAATACATACTGTTTTCTGGTACTGAAATCTAAATTCAGTGAATGGTGCATAGAAATCCTAATTTTTCTACAGTAACTGACCCACTTTAACATCAATGCAAGTAGATTCCTGTGGGACATGATGTGTATTTTTACGTTCATTTTTATTCAACACTGTTACATGACTATTTCTTCAGTTTATGCACATCATAGGATATATATTTCATTCACAAGTTCACAAATTTATAGGCCTTTGTTTTACTTCAATCACTTCCTGCTTCAGTACACAAATATTCCTCCATGTTTTTTGACTGGTCTTTTCATGAGACTTTTTTTTATTTTAGATTTCAATAATCACTTTTGAAGCAAAACTCACACACACTTCATGATAAACCATAACCCTAACATTACCATTAGATGTATAAATGGTTGTAATGAATGTATGTATATCAATATAAGATTTCCTGCATATTTTCAGATATCAATTCAATCCAGTATTTAACGTTGGAACAAGTTATATTATTTATTCACAGTATGTTATATTCATTCATTATATCTATATTCATAGACACAGGGTACACCTATTTGTACACCGAATACTAATTTACACATCTTCAAAACATTGCCAACAGAAATGGTGGACGAAATACTCATGTCACCTGATCTACATATACACTTTATCACAGTAATATTCTGGACACAAAATGCAAAGTTTACACTTATGATTGTACCAAAGCCTAAATGGAAAGTGAACATGGATTACTAAAAACATACAAGTCCAGATTGCCTAATGCTCTCAAATGTCAATCCTATTGGTGACTAAATATTTGTTTCTTACTAAGATTGTATATTGAACCTGTACCCTTTTGAAAATGTCTAATCCTATCGGTCAATTTGTACATTGCCTGATTTCTTAATGTCTCTAATGATATCTGCTTCCCTATATATTTTGCCCAGTTCATCATTGTGTCTGACTCTTCACATGTGCTGACATTTACATTCACTCTCTACCGAAAACCCTATTGCTAAAGAACGTTTTGTCCAAATCCTATACTCCCTCTTCTTCCTAAACCTACCTACTATCTTCCAAATCCTACCGACTATCACTTTTTGAGTGGATGTTTTCTTCTACATTCAATGATCCAATTTACAAGGTCCTATGCCATTGTATATCGATTTATCTGAGACATCTGTGCAGAATGTATTTCAAAGATAAGTATACCAATCAAGTGCCCAATGCTCTTCTGGGCTTCAAATCTTACCTAGATTTCTGTTTTCATACTTACATTTCACCTGTATATTCTTGTAACTGTCACAGGTTCCAAATACCATTATTCATCTCACAGAATGATTCCTAACCCAAATCGAACCTGTTATTACCCTAACCATACACTGTTCCCACAATCTAACTTTACAGAAAAGAAGGGACAGATTTGGTCTTACAATACAGGAGTGTAGGGGATCATCCACCTTTTGAGAACCTCAAAGGTCCATGCCGAAATAATCCCTGGAGAAGTTGTAGGCACCAATGAAGGACCTGAGGGAGGAAAAGTCAACTTAGATGGTAAACAACATGGTCAGGATGAAGGGATGTGTCTGAATCAGCCTCTTTCATCTTAATGTAGAGAAGATGGACCAAACCAGGCCTGTGTGGCGAGCTCTTCCCGGGTGCCTATGGTTGATATACCATTCTAACTTGTGAAAATGTCACAGGAATAGGGGCACCCTCCATCTCATTGGACCCTTGGAAGCAACTGTTAGGACAAAGTGGTTGCCAAGGCAGTGACTTCATTCACTTCCTGAAGGAAGTTACCTCACATAACTTCCTTAGTAATGGAACTCTATAAACTTGGGATTCATGAAGACAGGCAACAACAGCCAGTCCCAGTCCCAGTCCCAGTGGTCTCACTTGTTTGGATTTACCAAGGGAAGAGTCAGTCTTTCTCAGTCCCTACTGATGTGAGGATGGCCAAATGCCAGGAAAGCTCTGAAGACGGGCCTTTCCTGAGAAAGCAGGTAGTGGCTCACCACTGGCTTCTGACAACTTCACAGAGTTGGCCAAAGAGACCAGAATTGAGACAGCAAAGTCCATCTCGTGGAAAAATAGTATGGCCTACCAGTCATTGGACACTCCGGATAGTCACAGACCTACATGGGGAAAGGAGGTGCCTTTGTGGGTGTGGATGTGAATTTGTGGTTTTGTATCATGTTCTGAGAATAGGTAGGAAAGGCGATTTGTTTCGTTTGGAGTGGACTGTTTCTAGTATGTTCTTTGACAAGGTGAGTGCTTCTATGTCTGTGTATCCCACTCTGCCCGTGGTTGTAGTATTAGAAAAGAGAATGCATCAATGGATGTGTCCTGTCTAGGAGAAAGCTTCCCAGTATTCATCCTGCCTATTTATGAATGGACTGCGGCTAGCCTTATCAATGGGCAAAACCTACTATCTTCCTAATTTCCGGTTTTCTCTCTGAATTCTGGACACTCTCCATAATAGGCTCATGGTTTTGTGTCCAAGATATGTACCACCTCCAAGCTCTGTCACATGGCCATGTACTGGATAGCTAAAGGGAATGGGAGCATCTCAGAAAACTCAAATATCAGTGTGACCAGGAAAGTCTCAGTGGAGAAACCCTGCTTTGGGCCATTTGCTTACCTATTGTTCTGTAGCCCTGAATGTAAAGAAGGTCTTTTGTTTAGGCCACCCCCATGTGAAACCTGAGGAAATCATTATTCAAATGGAAATGAATGGGCATCACCTGTGGCTCTTTGCTTAATTGCTTTGGAAAGGGAAGTGTCTGAATCAGCCTCTTGGCCCTGTGTGAGGCAATGGCTTAGATTCTCAGAACCTGATGGATCTAAAGAAAGATCCCATGTGTGCATCCATAACCAAAATGCAAAAGGATTAGTCAGTGTAGATGAAGTCTCTCACCTTCCTCTGTTAGGTTTCTGACCTCCATCAAGTGTGAATAGGGACCCTTGGGTCAAATGAGTTCTTCAAAGCCCTGCAGATGTGCTAGTGTTTTCTCATGACTCCAAATCAAATAAAGAATCTATACCTGACAGTCAGTAGGCCTCAAATACTAAAAGCAGAGCAGTATTAATGGCAAGCCTATTTGATCACTCATGGTTCACAGGAAGGGTGTCCAGGCCACCCTGACTTTAGGCAAATGAGGTGCAAGGGAGCATATTTTGGACACTGTCTTGAGCTGTGCCACTCATGGAAACCTATAGCCAGAGGTTATGATGAGTGTTTATATGTAAGAAAATGAGGGCCATGTGGGAGTGTTTTGGTTTTAATTGTGGTCATTTGTGTCGCAGTTGGAAGAGATGACTGGGTCCACCAGGGCTTGAACTCTTGTGTGATTTCCCCTTATAGACTGAGTTTTGGAACTGACCTCAGAGAAGAATTACCATGAATTGTGTTGGGATTTTAGGAGGCCACGCATGAGAGTCACCCTTGGAATCTGAGATCTAGGCCCAGGTTCGTTTTCCTCAGAGCACTGGGAATCTCACTCAGGAAATCACATCATTTTATTCTGAAAAAGTTTGCAGCCATAGTTGAGAGTCAAAACACACATGAACCTCACATTGTAGACCACAATGGGCCTGGCTTCATGTGACCTTTTGGCCACTCTTTGGGAAGCCTTACCTGTGAGAGTTCTCCAGAGCTTTCATTGAAATGAGCTTCCTTACCATTTTGTGGTTCCTGAATGAATTGAAACCCACAATTCCTCCAACTACATCCTTGAAAAATGGCTAGATAAATACCATGAAATTTTTGAAATTCTCATGACCAGGTGGCACTGGAGAACCTTTGGATGTCCTGTTGCTGATGAGCATATCATACAGTGTCTTGATTGACTGGGTTTCATGAAAATGGTGTAGAACAGTGATGCCAGTAATTTGGAGCCTGCTGAGTAGTGGGCCTAGAGCAGTGGTGTGCAGGTGTGTGATAAAACATCTGTGGTGGGGTCATGTGGATCTGCCATTGACTTCCAAATGGCTTGTGACTGATATAGTGTAGCCAGCAGACCCTTTTATGTAAATGCATCTTGTTATATGAAGAGTTTTCTGGACAGTGTTCAGAATCAGGTTGCTATGTTCAATGGGGCAAGCTATGTGGGATAGAGGTCTGGTTGGTGCATTCTCCTGCAGACCCTGACGTACCACACGTGACACAAGTCCCTCTAGCACTGCGTCCTATTTGAACTCCTTGTATTTAATAAAGCAAATTCTAAACTCCCAGTGCAGCAGCAAGAAACACCACAAAAAGTGGAGGATGAACAAATGGCCTCAAAGTCCACAGGGGGAGACACTTAGCCCCCAGTGGCCACAGTATACCTACAAAGAGAGAATTCAGCACTGCTGCCTCATTTTCATTGGAAAATAAGAAACAATGTCCTTCAGGTCAAATGGATGCAAAACCAGCTTTAATGGTCTCACTACAAAGGAAGCTAAAGCTCCTGACAACAACATATATTTCAAGGGCCAACCTCAGTGGGAGTTTCTCAAGAAGTCTTTAGGCCAGCAAACCTCCATTTTTTTGGAGTGTTTACCCTGTCCCTTACTTCTGTAAAGTCCTCCACTACCTTCAAGTTTGTGAACAAGTGAGCATATTCCATTCCTGATGTGTATTCACAGATTTTCGAACTCTTCTCCTCTAATTGTGTCTTACTTGGGGCGAAGGTAATGTCAAGGCATTGTTCTGGATGAGAGTGGGAAGATTTTTCGTAGCACATATTTACATAAACATTGGATAACTTTTCCAATTTTCCATTCGAAATACTGAATCCCTGACACTAACCCATACCTTCTAGACTCTGACTACTTATCCTAATATGATGGAGAAGAATAATTGAAACAGAATAGAAATACAAGCAGTTCAGAGGAGGCATGGTGTATAGTTGGATTTGCCTTTTGCATTATATAGTGTAGGAGTTATAAATCTAGTCAATTTTTTGTTGAAATTGTTCTCCATGTGTTTTTAAAGTTAACAAATATGTGAATTCCTGTCTCACTTTCTCTGTAGCCTATTTGCACATGTATTTTAATATGCACATATAGAATCCTACAAGGTACAAACATACATTCTTGTGACGTTGCTGACTTGGCAGAAACAAATTGTGAGAAGAGATCACTTCTCCTAAACGCTGTTGGAAGTCAAAATTCGACCTCTGGGTGAGATTCCTAATTGAACAACATTATACATAAATCCTTGTTCAGCAAAATGAATATTTTTGGATCTGTGGATGATATATATTTCATGGTGAATTTCGATTGGCATATATATCGCTGCTTTTTAGTGTCTGTGTGTGTGTGTACATATAGAAATATATATACACACAAAGTCTCCATATTTTTCAAAATATGAAATACATGTGTCTTATTATACATTCCCTAAATTCATTCATATTCATATATGTGGATTTATAATCAACTTTTCACAAGATTATCCTCAGACATATTCATCCCCCTGAAATAGATATTTGTTTCCTAGTACTAAAAACTATCTTCAGTGAATGGTGCATACAAACCCTAATATTAATACAGTAACTGACCCAGATTAACATCAATGCAAATTGATTTCTATGGGACATGATGTGTATTTTGACGTTCATTTTGATTCAAAACTGGTACATTACTATTTCTTCAGTTAATGCACAATATAGGATATATATTTCATCTACAAGTTCGCAAATTTAGAGGCATTTGTTTCACTTTCAATCACTTCCTGCTTCAGAACACATGTATTTTTCCATGTTTCTTGATGGGTCTTTTCATGAGACTTCTTTCCAAACACATTATTTTTGATTTCCATAATCACTTTTGAAGCAAAACTCAAACACCCTTCATGATAAACCATAACCTTAATTTTACCATTAGATGTATAACTAGTTGGAATGAATGTACGTATATCAATATAACATTTCTTATATATTTTAAGATATGAATCCAATGCATTATTTAAAGTGGAACCAGTTATATTATTTATTCACAGTATCGTCTATTCATGCATTATCTCTATATTCATAGACACAGGGTACACCTCTTTGTAACCCCAATACTAACTTATTCATCTTCAAAATATTGCTTTCAGAAATGGTGGAAGAATTACTCATGTCACCTGATCTACATATACATTTTATCACAGTAATATTCTGGACACAAAATGCAAAGGTCACACTTCTGATTGTACCAAAGCCTAAATTGAAAGTGAACATGGATTACTAAACACAGCCATGTCCAGGTTTCCTAATGCTCTCAAATATCAATCCAATTGGTGACTACATATTGTTTTATTCTTAAGATTATATATTCAAACTCAACACTGTTGAGAATGTCTAATCTTATCACCCACTTTATACTTTGTCTGATTTCGTAATGTCCCTATTGATATCTGTTTTCCTACATATTTTCTCCAGTTCACCATTGTGACTTACTCTTCACATGGGCTGACATTTACATTCACACTCTAAACAAAACCCTATTGTTAAAGAACATTTTTTTCCAAAACCTATACTCATTCTTCTTCCTAAACCTAAGGACTATCTTCCTAATCCTACTGATTATCCCTTTTTTACTGGATGTTCTCTTCTATATTCAATCATCCAAGTACACATTGGGTGAGCTTCAGAGGAAGAGACCACCAAAAGACTATCTCATGCAACAGCAAATGGTTTATTGGGGGTCCAGCATGCGTGGGCTCAGAGCTCACTTGAATAGTGCAGAAAGCCCTGAGAGGAGCTTAAGCAGAGCTTATATACTTTCCTTGGGGAGGGCAGGGAGCGAAGTTTATTGATGGGTCAGGGCGAGTGGGCGGGTTGCAAGCAACCAGGTGAGGGAGTGCATTCTGAAGTTTGGCAGTTGGGGACAGGACATTCTGGGAACAATTTAGCAAAAAGTTCTCAAGATTAAAACAGTGTTTTGTTAACCATACAGAAAAACAGGAAGTGACAAGTACCTATTTTATTAACCTTTCATTCCCCACTTCTTCTTCTGGCCTCTTTTAATCATAAAAGTGATCATTGGGGGGTGTCACATTCTATGTCTGCTAGTGGGGTATTACCATAAGTTTAACTTGTCCAATTTGAGCTTGGAGAAAAAAAAATTATATGGTTGAGCAAACAGGGTTTTATAGTTAGCAATAATATGGAGATTATTATTGGACAGGCCAGGGTGGATAAAAACGTAGTCAAACAGGGGGACTATGTCAACCAATACTCAAACCACCCTTTTTGGGCCTCTCTCTCTCTCTCATTGATGCTCTTCAAGGTGTCTTTTTACTTTACTCATAAATTTTTTTACAACTTCAGTATGGTCGGAATAAACACAACATTCTTCCCTCAATGCAGCACAAAGGCCCCTTTCTCTCATGAAGAGGAGGTCCAACCCTCAACTGTTCTGTAAAAGAACTTCAGAGAGAGAGGTTAAAGATTCCTGCAAAGCTGTGATGGAGGTTTCTAATATTTTTAAGTTTTGGTATATTGCTGCTTCTAATTGGGTCAATTGTTGTGTCCCATGGACCAGGGCAGTGGTTCCTGTGCCTACACCTGCAGCAACTCCTATTCCTTATAGAATGGCTAAAATGAGGGCCATATGTTCCCAGTGAAGCCGGGTTGTATGCCCTCCCCATTTGATCTTCAAATGAACCTGTGTCATGATAGAACACTCTGGGAAACATCTGCACCATTACACAATTAATCACATCCGTTGTCCATTTCATGAAATCATAAACAATGTTTAAGTATATAGAATTATACTGTTGTAGGGACGGACAAGGCAAGGCAAATAAGATAGCACCAATGACAGGTAAACAGTCCTAGTTGGTTGCAACCTGATTCAGAGAGCCTTGCTTCAGTTGTAATCAATTAATCTTCTGAATCCCAAGTTTAGGTAGTTTCAAAATTTTGTACCCAACATGTTAGGGAAGGGGCTCAAAAGTTTACAGTCTGCAGAAGTTCACAAAAAGCTGTTTTTGTTTCTGGTTTTTCCTCTCTTCTGGGCAAGTTAACTTTTCAAGTACAACTGGGTGGGAGAGAGCTTTTACTTCCCTTTCTTTTTCCCCTGCCAGCTGTTACCATGGAGCCCAGTTGGTAACTTCTTTATCTTAGAAATGTTGCCATCTCTGTGAAGCACCAGCTCAAGGCCAGAGGCCTTGTTCACATTATTTGTGAAAAACTAGTAAGGGGGTGTCTAGCTTAGGACTGCTGATTTTTTGAGCCAGTGTTCAAGTGGAAAAGGGCAACAAAAAAGAGAAAGTTCATCTACACTGAAATCTATTATAGGGACTCTTTTGCTGAAAGTCCTAAAGTCAGCCATGGTGAAGACTTCTGGAGAAGGTCAGTTAAGACTTTTATGTGGGCCTGGTACAGAGGGGGAAGACGGGGAGGTCAGAGCTGAGAGCAGCTTCGTGGATCTGAGAATGAGATTGAGAATTGTAAAAGAATAATGGGACAGGGGTTTGGGATATTACTAGCAACAAAACTTGAGCAGTTTTACAGGTAGACCAGAGGGGAATACGGGAGTGAGTATCCCAAAAAGCTTGTGAGGGACTTTAAATTCTTATTAACCTGTTATCAGTGATTACAAAACAACTTTAAAGGCCATTTTAATTACATTTGGATAGGGGTCTGAGGACTCTCCTCAGTTTTTTTGAGCTTTGGGTTAGCTGGTAAGAGGACCTGGTGGGACCCGGTGTGGGCGCTGACAGGAGAAGAGAGGAGTGAGTGGGTGGAGGGGTACCTCAGTACCTGCTACTCAACAAGGGGGCAATGGTCTGAGAACCGGTGGTGTTTTGGGTTTTTGATCCAGTATTTGGAGGGGAGAAATCAGGTTGCTCAGGTTGGAGTGAAAGAGGATAGTCTGGATCAGAAGGCTGAGGGTGAGGATCTATTGGAGAAGCATAGTACAGGATGTGAGTGAAGGAAGGAAAGGGCCTCCACATAGGGGAATACCCTTTCACCCTGTTGAGCACTTGCAGAAGTTAAAAAGGTCATGCAGTATTTGAGCATCTAGAGACCCCTCTGTGGGCGATCGGTTTTGGTTATCTTATTGGTAATATGGCCAATTCTGTGTACAGAATTTGATGAGGAGTTCGGGTTCCATCAGGCAGCCCCTGTATGCTCAAATAATCATGACTTACAGAAAAAGTCAGCTTTTCACCCACACAGCCGTGGCTGTTTGTGGCTTTGATAGTCCGCCAGTTAAACATAGTAATCTAAGCTAGCCAACCTGTATCTGGCTTGCCTGTCCCTACATCCATAATGTTTGTTTCCATTATCTATGGTTCGGAAGGGATTTAATGGAATTTTAGTGGGATCCTCTTCATCAGGGATATCCCAATAGGAAAGACCTATATCCAGGTGACAAATGTCTGGGTGGAGAGATGGCCAGCAGGTCCCTAAGGGGGCTATATGCGAGATACATTATACTTCTTGTCCAGTAGGATTTGTGATCAGCCATTGCTGCTGAACGGGCTGATGAGGGTTAGGACTACTGGTGGTCAAAGGGAGAGTCTATAGCCTTATCCACATGGTGAATATGCAATTTGAAAGGGTTACCAGTCTTTTCCAGTTTCCAGCCAGAGTCTGGACAGGGCGCAGGCTTGAGATGAGAGGCCTGGATCCAGGAAGTGATTCTGTCTACCTTTACCACTGTAGGTGTTATAAGTAGCACCTGGAATGGACCTTTCCAGCAGGGTTTAAGGGATGATACCTGATGACATCTTACCTAGATGATGTGTCTTACTTGATTTCAGTGTGGAGTCCCCTCGTCCCCAGTTTGGTAGGCAGTGGCCAGCTGTTTTCACAGGTATCGCTGAGGTCTTTCAAGAGCTTAAAGATTGTCAAGCAAGGAGGAGTGAAAGGGATCGTTAGGTCCTAGAGTTGGGGTTAGGTCCCTTACTGGAGGAGGGGCACCATAGACAATTTCATAGGGGGTGAGGTTACACAAAGAAACAAAGGGAGAATTTCTTGCATGAAACTGTGCATAAGGCAAGAGCATAGTCCAATCTTTTATGCCGGTCTCTAAGCTTAATTTCATTAAGGTCTCTTTAATGGTTCTATTCATTCTTTCTACCTGTCCTGAACTCTGGGGTCCATAGCACAATGAAACTTCCAATTAATCCCCAGGGTCCTGGCTAACCCCTAACGTACCAGGGCCACTAATGCAGGTCCATTATCAGACGCTGTTACCTTAGGCAGGCCATATGTTGGAAAAATATTTTCCAGGATCTTCTTGACCACCATTTGTGCTGTTTCTTTTTCTTTTTTTTTTTTTTTTTGTGGGGAAGGCTTCAAATCATTCTGAAAATGTATCTACAAAGACTAGGAGATACTTAAGTTCATACCTTGCATGCTTAATTTTAGTAAAGTTCACTTCCCAGAATTGTCCTGGTCTTGTTCCTCATACGTGCTTTCCTGAAGGAAGCTTGGAATGGTAAGCATTAACCAATTGATGGAACCAACAGGCTTTTGTTACCCATTCAGTGATTTCCTTTTGCTGTTTTCCAGTTATGTAGGTCTGAAGTGGAGAAAGGCCAATACTGGTAGGCTTGCATTTTTCCCTCATGACCATCGTCAATCATTGGCCCATAGGGACAGAGGGGGAGCATCACGGGAGTTCCAGAGTTTTCAATCATTCGCTGCTGGCGAGTTCCTTTAGCCGGGCCAGCTTCCTCAAGGGAAGGAGGGGCTGTGTGTGGCACCGGGGAGCTATCTGGAGGGCGCTGTGCTCCTCCAATTGAGGAGAGGCTGAGTCAGCAGCAGGGGAATCACTTAGAGAGTGATGGGGCTTGGGGGATGAAGGCAGGGGATAAGAAGGGGGAGGAGAATCCAGTAGAGTCGAATTTTGTGACTCAGGGAGAACAGAGGGTGGAGGAGGAAGAAGAGCAGAGTGTTTGAGAAATCATGGGGGAAGGAGTAGGAGAGGGGACAGGGGCAAGGAAAGGCTTCACCAATGGAGGAGAAGATTTGCAGAGGTCCTGACAAGTTAAGATATATGGCTGTTGATCCAGATGGCTATGTGGCCCTGGCTGAAAGACAATATCTCTGACTCTTTAAATTAGTAGGAAGTAGAAAGATCCTTCTAGAGGCCATCCAACTCCAAAGGTGGGCGATTCTGAGGCACAGAGAGTCTGCCAGGTCTGGCATTTTACTGAAAAAGAAAGATCCTGAGCCCTTAAGCGAAATTTAGTCCAGTGATAATGGGTCAGGGAGAGAGACATTTAAGTGCTCTGTCACATAATGAAAGATACACAAACAGTGAAAGCAACAACACACAGGGTCTCTCGTCCGCCACTGCTGGATCTCAGTGGAACCTCCATATGTAAAGGTCGGGAGAGCATAGGAGGAAGAGACCACAAAAAGACTGTCGCATGCAACAGCAAAGGGTTTATTAGGGATCCAGCATGCTGGGGCTCAGAGAATAGAGCAGAGAGCCCTGTGAACAGCTTAAGCAGCTCTTAAATAATTTCCTTGGAGAGGGCAGGAAGGAAAGTTTATTGATGTGTCCGGGTGAGTGGGCAGTTTGCATGCAAATGGGTGAGGGAGTACATTCTGCAGTTTTACAGTTGGGGACAGCACATTCTTGGAACAAGATTAGCAAAGAGTTCTCAAGATTTGAAAAGTGTTTTGTTAAGCATACAGAAAAACAGAATGTGACAAGTACCTATTCTGTTAACCTTTCACTACGGACTATCCATATTTGAGTGGATGTTCTCTTCTACATTCAATCATCCAAGGTATAAGGTCCTAGGCCATTGTATATCGATTAATCTGACACATCTGTGAAGAACGTAATTCAAAGCTAAGTATCCCAATCAAGGGCCCAATGCTCTTCTGCGCTTCAAATCTTACCTAGATTTCTGTTTTCATACATATATTTCACCTATATATTCTCATACATATCTCAGGTTCCCAATACCATTATTCATCCAGCAGAATGATTCCTAACCCAAATCGAACATGCTATTAACCCTAACCATACACTGTTCCCTCAATCTAAAGTTACAGAAGAGCAGGGACAGAGTTGGTCTTACAATACAGGAATGTAGTGGATCTTCCACATGCTGAGAACCTCAAAGGTCCATGCAGAAATGATTCCTGGAGTAGATGTAGGCAACTATGAAAGACCTGGGAGAGTAAAAGTCATTTTCCATTGCAAACAAACTGGTCAGGATGAAGGGTTGTGTCTCAATCATCTTCTCTCTTCTTAATGCAGAGAAGATGGACCAAACCACGCCTGTGTGAAGAGCTGTTCCCGGCTTCCTATGGTTGATATACCAATCTAACTTGTGAGAGTGTCACAGGAAGTAGGGGCAGCCACCATCTCATGTAACCCTTGGAAGCAACTGTTAACACAAAGTGGTTGCCAAGGCAGTGACCTCATTCAGTTCCTGAAGGAAGCTACCTCACATCACTTCTTGGTGATGGAACTCTCTGAACTTGGGATCCAGGAAGCCAGACATCCAGAGCCAGTCCCAGTCTCACTCCCAGTGGGTTCACTTGTTTGGAATTACCAAGTACAGAGTCAGTCTTTCTTGGTACCTACTGATGTGAGGATGGCCAAATGCCATGAAAGCTCTGAAGAGGGGCTTTTCCTGAGAAAACAGGTAGTGGCCCACCGCTCGCTCCTGACAACTTCACAGAGTTGGCCAAGGAGACCAGATCTGAGATAGGAAAGGCCATTTCGTGTGAACTTAGTATGGCACAGCAGTCAGAGGACACTCCGGATAGTCACAGACCTACTTGGGGAAAGGAGGTGCATTTGTGGGTGTGGGTGTGAGTTTGTGGTTTTGTGTCATGATCTGAGAATAGGTAGGAAAGACGGTTTGTTGGTTTGGAGTTTAATGTTTCTACTAAGTCGTTTCACAAGGCGTGTGTTTCTATGTCTGTGTATCTCACTTTGTCCGTGGTTGTAGACATTAGAAAAAAGAATGCATCAATGGGTGTGTCCTGTCTAGTAGAAAGCTTGCCAGAATTCATCGTGCCCAATTAATGAATGGAGAAGGGCTTGCCTTATCAATGGGCAACACCTGCTATCTTCTTAAGTTCTGGTTTTCTTCCTGAATTCTGGCCACTCTCTAGAATAGGCTCATGGATTTGTTTCCAAGATATGTACCACCTCCAAGCTCTTTCACATGGCCATGTACTGGATACCTGAAGGGAATGGCGAGCATCTCAGAAAACTCAGATATCAGTGTGACTACTAATGTCTCAGTCGAGGAACCCTGGTTGGACCTTTTTTTTACCTATTGTTCTTTTTCCCTGAAAGTCAGGAAGGTCTTTGCCACAGGGCACCCCTTTGTGAAGCCTGAAGAAAACAGTTTTCAAATGGAAATGAATGGGCATCACCTGTGGGTCTTTGCTTAATTGCTTTGAAATGGAATGTGTCTGAATCAGGTGCTTGGCCTTGTTTGAGGCTGTGGCTTAGATTGTCAGCACCTGATGGATGTAAAGAAGGATCCCATATGTGCATCTAAAACCAAAACGGCCAATAGAGTAGTCATTGTGGATGAAGTCTATCACCTTCCTCTGTAAGGTTCCTGACTTCCTTCAAGTGAGAATAGGGATCCTTTGGGTCAAATGAGTTCTTTAAAGCCCAGCAGAGGCTAGTCCATTGACGCTTGCATTTTCTCATGACTCCAATACACATAAAGAATCTAATCCCCACAGTCAGTAGGCCTCAAATTGGAGAAGAGGACCAGTATTACAGGCAGGACTATTGGATCACTCCTGGTTCACAGAAAGGGTGTCCAGGCCACTAAAACTTTAGGCAAATGATGGGCAAGGGAGCTTTTTTTGGACACTGTCTTGGACTTTGCCCCTCATGGACACCTCTAGCAAGAGGTTATGAAGAGTGTCTATATGGAAGAAAATGAGGGCCATGTGGGAGTGTTTTGGTTTCAATTGTGGTTATTTGTGTGGCGGTTGGAAGAGATGACTGGGTCCACCTGGGTTTGAAATCTGATGTGATACCCCTTAGAGCCTGAGTTCTGAAACTGACCTTAGAGAAGTATTGCCATGAATTGTGTTGGGATTTTAGGAGGCCACGCATGAGAGTCACACTTGGAAACTGAGATATAGGCCTAGGGTGGCTTTCCACAGAGCACTGGGAATCTCAGCCAGGATATCACATGATTTTATTCTTAAAGACATGGCAGCCATATTTGAGAATCCAAACAAACATGGACCTCACATTGTATACCTCAATGAGCCTGACTTCATGTGACCTTTTGGTCACTCTTTAGAAAGACTTTCTGTTACTGTTCTCCAGAGCTTTCATTGAAATGAGCCCCCTCACCATTTAATGGTTCCAGAATGAGTTGAAACACACAGTGTCTCCAACTTCATCCTTGAAAAATTGCTAGATAAATACCATAAAATTTTTGAATTTCCCAAGACCAGGTTGCACTGGGGAACCTTTTGATGTTTTACGTCTGATAATGAGTGTATCAGGCAGTGCCTTGATTGACTGGGATTCATGAAAATGGTGTAGCAAAGAGATACCAGTAAGTTGGAGCCTGCTGAGTGGTGGGCCTAGAGCAGAGGTGGGAAGGTGTATGATAAAACATCTGTGTGGTGCCATGTGGATATACCATTGGCTCCAAATGACTTGTGAATGAGATGGTGCAACCAGCAGAATGTTCTATGTAAAGGCATATTGTTAAATGGAGAGGTTTCAGTACAATGTTTAGAACCATGTTGCTATGGACAAGGGGACAACTATGAGGGATAGAAGCCTGGTTGGTGCATTCACATGAGAACCCTAACCCACCGCATGTGACAGAACTCACTACAGCACTGTGTCCCAGTTGAACTCCTTGTATTTCATGAAGCAAATACCAAACTCCCAGTGAAGCAGCAAGAAACACTATGAAAATTGGAGGATGACCAAATGGCTTCACAGTTCATATGGGGAGAAACTTAGCCCAAAGTGGCCACAATTTACCTACAAAGGGAGAATTCAGCACGATGCCTCATGTTCATTGGAAAATAAAAACCATGTGCTCCAGGTCACATAGATGCAGACCCAGCTATGATGGTCTCACTAGAAAAAAAAAGCAAAAGCTCCTGACAACAACATATATTTCAAGTGCCCAACCTCATAGGCAGTTTCTCAAGAAGTCTTTAGGGCACCAGAGCTCCATGTTTGTGGAATGTTAACCCTGTCCCTTATTTTGCAAAACTCCTCTAACACCTCCTATGTTGTGAACTCCTGAGCATATTCCATTCCAGATATGTATTCACATATTTTTTAACTCTTCTCCTCTAATTGTGTATTACTTGGGCCAGAGGTAATGACAATGCATTGTTCTGGATGAGAGTGGTAAGATTTTTGTGTAGCACATATTTGCATTCACATTGGATTCATTTTCCAATTTTCCATTTGAAATACTGAATCCCTGACACTAACCCCTACCCTACTAGACTCTGAGTACTAATCTTAATATGATGGAGAAAAATAACTCAAACAGAATAGAAATACAAGCAGTTCAGAGAAGGGTTGCTGTATAGTTGGGCTTGCCTTTTGCAATATATAGGGTAGGAGTTATAAATCTAGTCAATTTTAATTGAAGAAGTTCTCCATGTGTTTTTAAAGTTAACAAATATGTGAATTCCTGTCTCCCTTTCTCTGTAGCCTATTCAGCACATGTATTTTATATGCCCATATAGAATCCTACCTGGTATCACACGTACATACTTGTGGGGTGTCTAACTTGGCAGATACAAATTGTGAGAAGAGATCACTCCTCCTAAACGCTGTTGGAACTGAAAATTCAACCTATGGGTGAGCTTCCTAGTTGAACAACACCATAAATAAATTCATGTTCAGTAAAAAAACTATTTTGGATCTGTGGACTCTATATATTACATGATGAATTTTGATTAGCATATATATTGCTTGTTTTTAATGACACTGTGTGGGTTTTTCTGTTTTGTGTATATATATATATATATATATATATATATATATATATATATATATATATACTATACAGATTTTTCAAAATGTGAAAGATATGCGTCTTATTATACACGCCCTAAATTCATTAATGTTCAAGTATTTGGATTTCTAATCAACTATTCACAAAATTATTGTCAGAAATATTCATCCACCTGAACTACATATTTGTTTCCTAGTACTGAAAACTAAATTCAGTGAATGGTGCATACAAATACTAAAATTTCTACAGTAACTTATGAGTTTAACATAAATGTAAGTAGATTCCTATGTTCCATGAGGTCTATTTCGACGTTCATTTTTATTCAACACTGGCACATTACTATTTCTTCATTTTATGCACATCATACGATATATATTTCTTCCACAAGTTAGCAAATTTATAGGCTTTGTTTCACTTTCAATCACTTCCTTCTTCAGAACACATGTATTCCTCCATGTTTCTTGACTGTTTGTTTCATGAGACTTTTTTCCAAACACATTATTTTCGATTTTCATAATCACTTTTGAAGCAAACTCACACACCCATCATGATAAATGGTAACCCTAGATGTATAACTTGTTGGAATGAATGATTGTATATCAAGATAAAATTTCTTATATATTTTCAGATATCAATTCAATCCATTATTAAAAGTGGAACAAGTTATATTATTTATTCACAGTATGGTCTATTAAGGCATCATATCTATATTCATAGGCACAGGGTACACCTAAATGTATCTCCAATACTAACTTATAAGTCTTTAAAATATTGCTTTCAGAAATGGTGGAAGAAATACTCTAGTCACCTGATATACATATACATTTCATCACAGTAATATTCATGACACAAATTGCAAGGATTACACTTATGATTGTACCAAAGCCTAAATTAAATGTGAGCATGTATTACTAACAACATCCATGTCCTGGTTCCCTAATGCTCTCAAATATCATTCATATTGGTGACTAAATATCTGTTTCTTCCTAAGATTATATATTCAACCTCAACCTTGTTAAAATTTTTATCCTACCTCTCACTTTGTACTTTGCCTGATTTCCTACTGTCTCTATTGATATCTGCTTTCAAATACCTTTTCTCCAGTTCATCATTGGGAATGACTCTTCAAATGTGCTGACATTTAGATTCACTCTCTCACCAAAACTGTATTGCTAAAGAACTTTTGTTCCAACTCCTACACCCACTCAAATGGGGTCTTCAAAGCCCTGCAGAGGGCAGTCCAGAGGTGCTTAGGTTTTCTCATGACTCCAATTCACATAAAGAATCTAAACCCCACAGTCAGTAGGCCTCAAATTGGAGAAGCGGAGCAGTATTAATGGGAGACCTATGTGATCAATCCTGGTTCACAGGAAGGGTGTCCAGGCCACCCTGAGTTTAGGCAAATGAGGGGCAAGGGAGCTTGTTTTGGACACTCTCTTGGGCTGCGCCATTGATGGAAACCTCCAGCCAGAGGTTATGATGAGTGACTATATTGAAGAAGATGAGGGCCATGTGGGAGTGTTTTGGTTTTAATTGTGGTCATTTGTCAGGATGAAGGGATGTGTCTGAATCAGCCTCTCTCTTCTTAATGTAGAGAATATGGACCAAACGAGGCCTGTGTGGAGAGGTGTTCCTGGATCCCTATGGTTGATATACCATTCTAACTTGTGAAACTGTCACAGGAAGTAGGGGCATCCTCCATCTCATGGGACCCTTGGAAGCAAGTGTTAGGACAAAGTGGTTGCCAAAGCAGTGACCTCATTCAATTCTTAAAGGAAGTGACCTACCTCACTTCCTTGGTGATGGAACTCTCTGAATTCGGGACCCAGGAAGCCTGGCACACAGAGCCAGTCCCAGTCTCAGTCCCAGTGGGCTCACATGTTTGGATTTACCAATGACAGAGTCAGTCTTTCTTGGTACCTACTGATGTGAGGATGGCCAAATGCCAGGAGAGCTCTGAAGAGGGGACTTTCCTGAGAAAGCAGGTAGTGACTCACTGCTGGCTCCTGACAACTTCACAGATTTGATGAAGTAGACCAGATTTGAGACAGGACATGCAATTTCGTGGGTACATAGATTGGCCCACCAGTCAGAGGACACTCCAGATTGTCACAGACCTACTTGGGGGAAGAAGGTGCCTACTGATGTGAGGATGGCCAAATGCCAGGATAGCTCTGAAGAGGGGCCTTTCCTGATGAAGCAGGTAGTGGCTCAATGCTGGCTCCTTACAATTTCACAGCATTGGCCAAGTAGACCAGATGGGAGACAGGACAGGCCATTTCGGGGAAACACAGTATGGCCCACCAGTCTGAGGACACTCCGGAGAGTCATAGACCTATTTGGGGGAAAGTGTTGCCTTTGCAGGTGTGGGTGTGGGTTTGTGGTTTTGTCTCATGTTCTGAGAATATGTAGGCAAGGTGGTTTCCTTGGTTTGGAGTGAACTGATTCTAGTAAGTCCTTTGACATTGCGAGAGTTTCTATGTTTGTGTATCCCACTGTGTTCATGGTTGTAGACATTAGAAAAGAGAATGCATCAATGGATGTGTCCTGTGTAGTAGAAAGCTTCCCAGCATTCATCCTGTGCAATTTATGAATGGACTGTGGCTTGCCTTATAGATCGGCAACACCTGCTATTTTCATCAGTTCCTTTTTTCTTCCTGAAATCTGGCCATTCTTCAGAATAGGCTCATGGTTTTGCGTCCATGAAATGTACCACCTCCAAGCTCTGTGACAAGGCCATGTACTGAATAGCTGAAGGGAATGGCGAGCATCTCAGAAAACTCAGATAGCAGTGTGACCAGGAAAGTCTCAGTGGAGAATCCCTGCTTTGGGCCTTCTGCTTCCATATTGTTCTGTTGCCTGAATGTCACGAATTTGTTTGCCTGAGGCCAACCCATTGGGAAGCCTGAAAACAGTTTTCAAATGGAAATCAATGTGCATCACCAGTGGCTTCTTGCTTAATTGCTTTGGAAAGGGATGTGTCTGAATCAGCATCTTGGCCCTGTTTGAGGCTGTGGCTTAGATTCTCAGCACCTGATGTATCAAAAGAATGATCCCATTTGTGCATCCAAAACCAAAATGGCCAAAAACAGTCATTCTGGATGAAGTCTCTTGCTTTCCTGTGTAAGGTTCCTGACCTCCATCAAGTGAGAATCTGGATTTTTGGGTGAAATGAGTTCTTCAAAGCCCTACAGGCACTAGCCCAAAGGAGCTTGGGTTTTCTCATGACTCCAATTCACATAAAAAATCTAAAACCCACAGTCTTCAGGCCTCAAATTGGAGAAGTAAAGCAGTATAAAAGGCAGACCTATTTGATCACTCCTGGTTCACAGGAAGGGTGTCAAAGTCACCCTGAGTTTAGGCAAATGAGGGGTAGGGGAGCTTATTTTGGACCGTCTTTGGCTGTGCCCCTCATGGAACCTTGCAGCCAGAGGTTATGGAAGAAGATGAGGGCCATGTGGGAGTGTTTTGGTTTTAATAGTAGTCATTTTAGTGGCGGTTGGAAGAGATGACTGGGTCCACCTGGGCTTGAATATGGTGTGATTTCCCTTAGAGACTGTGATCTGGAACTGACCTCAGAGAAGTATTGCCATGAATTGTGTTGGGATTTTAGGAGGCCAAGCATGAGAGTCGCCCTTGGAAACTGAGATCTAGGCCCAAGGTGGCTTTCCACAGAGCACTGGGAATCTCAGCGAGGATATCACATGATTTTATTTTGAAAGACTTGACAGCCATAGTTTAGATTCAAAACACACATGGACTTCACACTGTAGACCTTAATGGGCTTGGCTTCATATGACATTTTGGCCACTCTTTGGGAAGCTTTGCCCGTGAGAGTTCTCCAGAGTTTTCATGGAAATGAGCTTCCTCAAAATTTAATGGTTCCTGAATGTATTGAAACCCACAATGCCTCCAACTTCATGCCTTAAAAATGGCTAGATAATTACCATGAAATTTTTGAAATTCCCATGACCAGGTTTCACTGAAGAACCTTTGGATGTCCTGTTCTAGATCATGAGTGTAGCAGACAGTGCCTTGATTGACTGGGTTTCATGAAAATGGTGGAGAACAGAGATGCCAGTAAGTTTTATCCTGCTGTGGAGTGGGCCTATAGCAGTTGTGTACAGGTGTGTGATAATACATCTGAGGAGGGGCCATGTAGATGTTCCATTGGCTTCGAAACGGCATGTGACTGAAATGGTGCAGCCAGCAGACCCTTCTATGTAAAGGCATCTTGTTATATGGAGATTTTTCTGGTCAATGTTCAGAATGAGGTTGCCATGGACACGGGGGCAAGTTTTGGAGGATAGAAGACTGGTTTGTGCTTTCTCCTGCAGACCCTGACACAGCACAAGTGACAGAACTCCCTCCAGCACTGTGTCCCAGTTGAACTCCTTGTATTTGGTGAAGCAAATACCAAACTCTCAGTGCAGCAGCAAGAAACACAACGAAAATTGGAGGATGAACAAATGGCTTCACAGTCCACATGGGAAGAAACTTAGCCCCCAGTGGCTACAGTTTACCTACAAAGAGAGAAATCAGCACTGCTGCCTCATATTCATTGGAAAATAAGAAAACATGTCCTCCATGTCACATAGATGCAGACAGAGCTTTGATGGTCTCACTACAAAGGAAGCTAAAGCTCCTGACAACAACATATATTTCAAGTGCCCAAACTCAGAGGCAGTTTCTCAAGAAGTCTTTAGGCCATCAGAGCTCCATGTTTGTGGAGTGTTTACCATGTCCCTTACTTTTGGAAACTCTTCTACCACCTCCAAGGTTGTGAACCCCTGAGAATTTTTCATTCCATATGTGTATTTACAGATTTTCTAATTCTTATCCTCTAATTATGTCTTACATGGAACGAAGGTAATATCAAGGCATTGTTCTGGATGAGAGTGGGAAGATTTTTGTGTAGAATTTATTTGCATACACATTGGATTCTATTTCCTATTTTCCATTCGAAATACTGAATCCCTGACACTAACCCATACCCTACTAGACTCTGACTACTAATACTAATATGACAGAGAAAAATAACCCAAACAGAATAGAAATACCACCAGTTCAGTGAAGGTATGTTGTATAGTTGGAGTTGCTTTTTGCATTATATAGGGTAGGAGTTATAAATCTAGTCAATTTTCAATTGAAATAGTTTTTCATTTGTTTTTAAAGTTAACAAATATGTGATTTCCTGACTCCCTTTCTCTGTAGCCTATTTAGCACTTGTATTTTTATATGCATATATAGAATCCTACCTGGTATCACACGTACATTCTAGTGAGGTGGCTGACTTGTCAGATACATATTGTGAGAAGAGATCACTCCTACTAAACCCTCTTGGAACTGAAAATTCAACCTATTGGTGAGCTTTCTAGTTGAACAACATTGTACATAAATCTATGTTCAGTAAAAAAAGATGTTTATGCATCTGTAGATGACATATATTTAATGATGAATTTTGATTGATATATATATATTGCTAATTTTTAGTGTCTGTGTGTGTGTTTTGTGTATGTATATATGTGTGTGTGTGTATATATATATATATATATATATATATATATATACACACACTCTCCATGTTTTTCAAAATATGAAATATATGTAGCTTATATACACTCCCTTAATTCATTCACGTTCATGTACATAGTTTTATAATCAACTTTTCACAAGATTATTCTTAGAAATATTCATCCACCTGAAATACATATTTGTTTCCTAGTACTGAAAACTAACTTCAGTGAATGGTGCATACAATTCCTAATATTTCTACAGTAACTGACCCAGTTTAACATCAATGCAAGTAGATTCCTATGGGACTTGATGTATATTTTGATGTTAATTTTTATTCAACACTGGTACATTATTATTTCTTCAAATTATGCACATCATAGGGTATATATTTCTTCCACAATTTAGCAAATTTATAGGCATTTGTTTTATTTTCCATCACTTCCTGCTTCAGAACACAGGTATTTCTCCATATTTCTTGACTAGTATTTTAATGAGACTTCTTTCCAATCACATTTTTTTCAATTTCCCTAATCACTTTTGAAGCAAAACTCACACACTCTTCATGAGAAACCATAACCCTAATATTACCATAGTATATATAACTTGTTGGAATGAATGTATGTATACCAATTTAAGATTTCCTGTATTTTTTCAGATATCAATTCAATCCATTATTTTAAGTTGGAACTAGATGAGGCTCAGCAATCCGCAGAGCGGCCGAGCCACCCCCCACCCCGCGCCTGCATGGTAGGCAGACCTGCGACCCATCTGCAGGTCAGGACCAGCAACCCGCGGAAGGGCACAGCTGCCCATGCGCCTGCAAGGTAGGCAGAGCCATGAGCACCGACAGAACAGGCCCAGGGGACCGCCAGACACATCGCCCCGGTTGGGGAAGGGGCAGAGCCGCTGGGCACCTGCAAGGTAGGCGGACCCGCAACCCACCAGCAGAACAGGCCCAGCAATCTGCAGAGTGGCAGAGCCACCCCCCACCCTGCGCCTGCAAGGTAGGTGGACCTGTGACCCATTTGCAGGTCAGGCCCAGCAACCTGCGGAGGGAGACAGCTGCCCCACGAGCCTGCAAAGTAGGTGGATCCATGACCAATGACACAACAGGCCCAGTGGCCCGCAAGACACATCGCCCCGGTTGGGGAGGGGCAGAGCCGCCGTGCACCTGCAAGTTCGGCAGACCTTTGACTCACCAGCAGATCAGGCCCAGCAACCCGCAGAGTGGCAGAGCCACCCCCCGCGCCTACAAGTTAGGTGCACCTGCCACTCACCAGCAGGTCAGGCCCAGGAATCTGTGGAGGGACACAGCTGCTCCTCACACCTGCAAGGTAGGCGCAACCGGGACCATCGACAGAACAGTCCCAGTGGCCCACCAGACACATCATTCCGGTTGGGGGAGGGGCAGAGCCGCCACGCCTGCAAGGTAGGCGTACCTGTGACCCACCAGCAGAACAGGCCCAGGAACTCAAGGAGCAGCAGAGCCATCCCCTGTGCCTGCAAGGTAAGCGGACCTGCGACCCACCGACAGAGCAGGCCCAGGAACCAGTGAAGGGGCAGAGCCGCCCCACGCGCCTGCAAGATAGGCGGACCTGAGACCCAGCGGCAGGTCAAGCCCAGCAAGACAAGGAGGGGCAGAGCTGCCCTCTGCATCTGCAAGGTAGGCAGACCTACAACCCACCAGCAGAACAGGCCTAGTGGCCCAGCATTGCCCCGATTAGGGAAGGGTCAGAGCCGCCACCAGCGCCTGCTAGGTAGACAGACCTGCTAGCAGCCTGCGGAGGGGCAGAGACGCTGCTCGCGCTGGCAAGGTAGGCGGACCTGCGACCACCGAAATAACAGGCCCACAAAAAGTACAGGACCAGCGGCCTGCCGGCATGGTAGGCATATTGCCCCAATTGGAGGAGGGGCAGAACCACCGCCAAAGCCTGCGAGGGAGACTTTGCAACTATACAAGAGCAATATAAATATATAGGGGGAAAAAACAATAACACAACAGTTTCACCAAGCAGAAAGAAACGTAATCAGTATGAAAAGACAAGGAAAGAAAGGACCACAAGCAATGCAGGTCAACTCAACTATAGAAGAGGTAATATCTGCAGCAGATGAAATGTCAGATAAGGAATTCAGGATATACATGCTTCAGATGATCTGGAGTCTCAAGGAAGACAGCAAAATCAGACAATGAAAGACCACTTTGACCACTTCGACAATGAATTACATAAACAAATCCAAGAAGCAAATGATCAAATACAGGGAGATAGAGGTTATAAAAAACAAACAAACAGAAATGCTAGAAATGCAGGAAGCAATGAACCAACTTGAAAACTCAATTGAGAATACTACCAGCAGAGTAGAACACTTAGAAGATAGAACATCAGACAATGAAGACAAAGTATTTCAACTGGAGAAAAACATAGACAGCTCAGCAAAAGTGTTAAGAAACCATGAGAAGAACATTCAAGTAATATGGGATAACATAATGAGACCAAACTTAAGAGTCATTGGGATACAGGAAGGTATAGAGGTCCAAACCAAAGGAATGAGCAATCTATTCAATGAAATAATATGAGAAAACTTCCCAGACTTGAAGAATGAGACAGAATCCCAAATCCTAGAAGCCTACAGGATGCCGAATGTGCAAAATCATAAGAGATCCACACCTAGACACATTATAATGATTATGCCCAACATACAGAATAAGGAGAGAATTTTAAAAGCTACAAGAGAAAGGAAACAGATTACATTTAGGGGTAAACCAATCAGGATAACAGCTGATCTTTCAACACAGACTCTGAAAGCTAGAAGATCCTAGAATAACATATTTCAAACACTAAAAGAAAATGGATTCCAACCAAGAATTGTGTATCCAGCGAAATTAAGCTTCAGGGTGGAAGATAAAATTAAAACCTTCCATGATAAACAAAAGTTAAAAGAATTTGCAGCTAGAAAACCATCTCTTCAAAACATACTCGGCAAAATATTACAGGAAGAGGAAATGGAAAATATCAATGAAAACCAACAGCGGGAGCTAGTACAGTAAAGGGGGGGGATAATCAAAGAGGAAAACAAACCATGTTTAGTAACATAAATAAACAAATATGGCTGGAAGAACAACCCATATCTCAATAATAACCCTAAATATTAATGGATTAAACTCACCAATTAAGAAATACAGAGTAGTCGAATAGATCACTAAACAAGACCCAAAAATATGCTGCCTTAGGGAGACGTATTTGATAGGAAAAAACATACATAGACTGAAGGTGAAAGGTTGGGAAAAGTCATATCACTCATATGGACTTCGTAAAAAAGCAGGAGTGTCCATACTCATATCAAATAAAATAGATTTCAAGCCAAAGTTAATCAAAAGGGATAAAGAGGGACACTACATACTGTTTAAGGGAACCATACACCAACAAAACATAACAATCATAAATATATATGCACCAAACAATGGTGCAGCTATGTTCATCAAACAAACTCTTCTCAAGTTCAAGATTCTAATAGACCACCATACAATAATCATGGGAGACTTCAACACACCTCTCTTACCACTGGACAGATCTTCCAAAAAAAAGTTGAATAAGGAAACAATAGAACTCAATAACATAATTAATAACCTAGACTTAATTGACATATATAGAATATACCACCTGACATCAAGCAGTTACACTTTTTCTCAGCAGCACATGGATCCTTCTCAAAAATAGATCATATACTATGTCACAGGGAAACTCTTAGAAAATATAAAGGAGTAGAGATAATACCATGCATCTTATATGATCATAATGGAATGAAATTGAAAATCAACAATAAAAGAAGTAAGGAAAAATCATGAATCACTTGGAGAATGAACAATAGGTCATTAAATGATCAGTGGGTTATAGAAGACATCACTGAGGAAATTAAAAAAAATTTAGAGATAAATGAAAACACAGACACAACATATCAGAATCTATGGGACACATTGAAAGCAGTTCTAAGAGGAAAATTTATTGCTTGGAGTTCATTCCATAAAAAGAAAAAAATCAACAAATAAATGATCTAATAATTCATCTCAATATCCTAAAAAAAGAAGAGCAAAACAACAGCAAAAGAAGTAGAAGGCAAAGAAATAATTAAAACCAGATCAGAAATTAATGAAATCGAAACTAAAAAAAACAATTGAAAAAATTGACAAAACTAAAAGTTGGTTTTTCGAAAAAATAAATAAAATCGACAGACCCTTAGCAATGCTAATGAACAGAAGAAGAGAGAGAACTCAAATTACTAGTATTTGGGATGAAAAAGGCAATATCACAACAGACACTTCAGAAATACAGAAGTTTATCAGAAATTATTATGAATCCTTATACTCCAATAAAATAGAAGATAGTGAAGGCATCTATAAATGTCATAAGTCATATGATCTGCCCAGATTGAGTCAGGAGGATATTGACAACCTTAACAGACCAATATAAATTGAGGAAATAGAAGAAACCATCCAGAGACTACCAACTAAGAAAAGCCCAGGACCGGATGGGTATACAGCAGAGTTTTACAAAACCTTTAAAGAGGAAAGAATACCAATACTTTTCGAGCTATTTCAGGAAATAGAAAAAGAGGGAGAACTTCCAAATTCATTCTACAAGGCCAACATCACCCTGGTTCCTAAACCAGACAAAGACACTTTAAAGAAAGAAAATTACAGACCAATATCTCTAATGAACCTAGATGGAAAAATCCTCAATAAAATTCTGGGGAATCAGACACAAAAACATATCAAAAAAACTGTGCACCATGATCAAGTAGGATTCATCCCTGGGATGCAAGGCTGGTTCAGTATACGGAAATCAATAAATGTTATTCACCACATCAATAGGCTTAAAAATAAGAACCATATGATCATCTCGATAGATGCGGAAAAAGCATTCGACAAAGTATAGCATCCCTTTATTTTCAAAACTCTAGAAAAACTAGGGATAACAGAAACATACCTCAATATTGTAAAAGCAATCTATGCTAAGCCTCAGGCTAGCATCATTATGAATGGAGAAAAACTGAAGGCATTCCCTCTAAAATCTGGAACAAGACAGGGATGCCCTCTCTCACCACTTCTGTTCAACATAGTTTTTGAATCACTGGCCAGAGCATTTAGAAAGACGAAAGAAATTAATGGCATAAAAATAGGAAAAGAAGAACTCAAATTATCACTATTTGCAGATGATATGATTCTATACCTAGCAGACCCAAAAAGGTCAACAAAGAAACTATTAGAGCTAATAAATGAATTCAGCATAGTGGCAGGATATAAAATCAACAAACATAAATCAAAGGCATTCCTGAATATCAGTGACAAATCCTCTGGATTGGAAATGAGGACAACCACTCAATTCACAATATCCTCAAAAAAAATAAAATACTTGGGAATCAACCTAACAAAAGAGGTAAAAGACTTATACAATGAAAACTACAGAACTCTAAAGAGATAAATAGAAGAAGATCTTAGAAGATGGAAAAATATACCCTGTTCATGGATAGGTAGAACTAACATTATCAAAATGGCGATATTACCAAAAGTTCACTATAGGTTAAATGCAATGCCACTAAAAATCCCAACGGCATTTCCTGTAGAAATAGAGAAAGCAATCATGAAATTCATATGGAAAAATAAAAGACCCAGAATAGCAAAAACAATGTTAAGCAGGAAGTGTGAATCAGGTGGTATAGCTATACCAGACTTCAAACTATACTACAGAGCAAGAGTAACAAAAATAACATGGTACTGGTACCAAAACAGGCGGGTGGACCAATGGTACAGAATAGAGGACACAGAAACCAATCCACAAAATTACAACTATCTTATATTTGATATAGGGGCTAAAAGCATGCAATGGAGGAAGGATAGCATCTTCAACAAATGGTGCTGGGAAAACTGGAAATCC
Organism: Callospermophilus lateralis; assembly: GCF_048772815.1. Classification (NCBI taxonomy): domain Eukaryota; kingdom Metazoa; phylum Chordata; class Mammalia; order Rodentia; family Sciuridae; genus Callospermophilus; species Callospermophilus lateralis. The sequence continues at coordinate 276,017 of NW_027513519.1, read as the reverse complement.
ATATGCAACAAAATGAAACTAAATTCCTTTCTCTCGCCATGCACAAAAGTTAACTGAAAGTGGATCAAGTAACTTGATATCAAATCAGAGACACAGCGTCTGATAGAAGAAAATGTTGGCTATGATCTACATACTGTGGGCTCGGGCTCCAAATTCCTCAATAGGATACCCATAGCACAAGAGTTAATAACTAGAATCAACAAATGGGACTTACTCAAACTACAAAGTTTTTTCTCAGCAAAAGAAACAATAAGAGAGTTAAATAGGGAGCCTACATCCTGGGAACAAATCTTTACTCCTCACACTTCAGACAGAGCCCTAATATCCAGAATATACAAAGAACTAAAAAAATTAGACAATAAGATAACAAATAACCCAATCAACAAATAGGCCAAGAACCTGAACAGAAATTTCTCAGATGACGACATACAATCAATAAACAAGTACATGAAAAAATGCTCACCATCTCTAGCAATCAGAGAAATGCAAATCAAAACCAACCTAAGATACCATCTCACTCCAGTAAGATTGGCAGCAATTAGGAAGTCAAACAACAACAAGTGCTGGCGAGGATGTGGGGAAAAGAGTTCACTTGTACATTGCTGGTGGGACTGCAAATTGGTGCGGCCAATTTTAAAAAGCAGTATGGAGATTTCTTGGAAAGCTCGGAATGGAACCACCATTTAACCAAGCTATTCCCCTACTCGGTCTATTCCCTAAAGACCTAAAAAGAGCACACTATAGGGACACTGCTACATCCATGTTCATAGCAGCACAATTCACAATAGCAAGACCATGGAACTAACCTAGATGCCCTTCAATAGACGAATGGATAAAAAAAATGTGGCATTTATACACAATGGAGTATTACTCTGCATTAAAAAATGACAAAATCATAGAATTTGCAGGGAAATGGATGGCATTAGAGCAGATTATGCTAAGTGAAGCTAGCCAATCCCTTAAAAACAAATGCCAAATATCTGCTTTGTTATAAGGAGAGTAACTAAGAACAGAGTAGGGACAAAAAGCATGAGATGAAGTTTAACATTAAACAGGGATGAGAGCTGGGAGGGAAAGGGAGAGAGAAGGGAAATTGCATGGAAATGGAAAGAGACCCTCAGGGGTATACAAAATTAAATATAAGAGGAAGTGAGGGGAAAGGGAAACAATATAAGGGGAAGAAATGAATTACAGTAGAGGGGGTAGAGAGAGAAGAGGGGAGGGGAGGGGGAGGGGGATAGTAGAGGATAGGAAAGGCAGCAGAATACAACAGACACTAGTATGGCAATATGTAAATAAATGGATGTGCAACTGATGTGATTCTGCAATCTGTGTACGGGGTAAAAATGGGAGTTCATATCCCACTTGAATCAAAGTGTGAAATATGATATATCAAGAGCTATGTAATGTTTTGAACAACCAATAATAAAAATTAATTAAAAAAATAAAGTTGGAACTAGTTGTATTATTTATTCACTGTATGGTCTATTCATGCATTATCTCTATATTCATAGAAACAGGGCACACCTATTTGTACCCCCAATACTCATTTATATATCATCAAAATATTGCTCCCAGAAACGGTGGAAGAAATACTCATGTCACCTGATCTACAAATACATTTTATCACAGTAATATTCTGGACACAAAAAGCAAATGTCACATTTTTGATTGTACCAATGAAAAGGTCGTTCGAGCGTCAGAGGAAGAGACCACCAAGAGACTGTCTCATGCAACAGCAAAGGGTTTATTGGGGATCCAGCATGCTGGGGCTCAGAGCTCGCTTGAATAGAGCAGAGAGCCCTGAGAACAGCTTAAGCAGAGCTTATATACGTTCCTTGGAGAGGACAGGGAGGGAAGTTTATTGATGGGTCAGGGCGAGTGGGCAGTTTGTGTACAACCGGGTGAGAGAGTACATTCTGCAGTTTGGCAGTTGGGGACATCACATTCTGGGAACAATATTAGCAAACAGTTTTCAAGATTTCAACAGTGTTTGTTAAGCATACAGAAATACAGGAAGTGATAAATACCTTTTTTATTAACCTTTCATTCCCCACTTCTTCTGGTTACTTTTAATCGTAAAAGTAATCATTGGGCGGTGTAACATTTTATTTCTGATAGTGGCGTACATTGTTGTCTGATTGCCAAAAATTTAACTTGTCCTATTTGAGCTTGGAGAAATGAAACTACACGGTGGAGCAACCAAGGTCCTACAGTTAGCAATAAATGAGTATTATTAATGGACCTGCCAGGGCTGATAAAAGCATAGATAAGCAGGGGGACTATGTTAACGAAGACACAAACCACCCTTTTGGGGCCTCTCTCTCTTGTTGATGCTCTTCAAAGCATCTTCTAAATTTACTCATAAATTGTTTTACAACCAGTATGGTCAGCATAAAAACAACATTCTTCCCTCAATGCAGCATAAAGGCCCCCTTTCTCATGAAAAGAAGTTCCAACCTCGCCTGTTCTGTAAAACAACTTCAGAGAGAGAGAGGTTAAAGATTCCTGTAAAGCTGTGATGGAGGATTTAATATCTTTAAGCTTTGGTATACTGCTGCTTCTAATTTGGTCATTTGTTGTTTCCCATGGACTAGGGCATTGGGTCTTGTGCCCACCCCTGCAGCAACTCCAATTCCTAAAAGGATGGCTAAGGTGAGGGATACAGGTTCCTGGCAGAATCGGGTTTATTGCCCCCCTATTTGAAGTTTAAATGATCCTGCCTCATGATAGAGCACTCTGGGAAACAACTGCACAATTACATAATTTTTCACATCTGTTGACCATTTTATGAAAACATAAACAATGTTTAAGTATATAGAATTATACTGTTGTAGGTATGGACAAGGCAAGGCACCTAAGATAGAACAGAAGACAGGGAAACAGTCCTATTTAGTTGCAAGCTGATTTAGAAGGCATTGCTTATGTTGTAATCAATTAATCCCCTGAACCCCAAGTTTATGTAGTTTCAGAATTTGGTATCCAAAATGTAAGGGATGGGGCTAAGAAGTTAACAGTCTGCAGAAGTTCACATAAAGCAGTTTTTGTTTTTGTTTTTTTTTTTTCTGCCTCTGTTCTGGGCAAGTTACATTTTTGAGGACACCTGGGAGGGGGATAGCTTTTTTCATCTCTTTTTTTCTCCCTGCCAGCTGTTACCATGGAGCCCTGTTGGTAACTTCTTTATCTCAGAAATGTAGCCATCTCTGTGAAGCCCCAGCTCAAGGCCTGGGGCCTTGTTCACATATTTTGTGAAAAACTAGTAAGGGTGAGTCTAGCTTAGGAGTGCTAATTTTTCCAGCCAGTGCCCAAGCAGAACAGGCAACACGACAACAGGAAGTTTACCGACATTGAACTTTTTTATAGGGACTCTTTTTCTGAAAGTTTTAAAGTCAGCCATGGTGAAGACTTCTGGAGAAGGTCAGTTAAGACTTTTCTGTGGGCCTGGTACAGAGTTCGAAGACGGGGAAGGCGGGGGGTGAGAGCAGCTCTGTGGATCTGAGTATGAGGAAAGAGAGATGTGAAAGAATAATAGGAAATGGGTTTGGGATTTTCCTAGCAAAAAAAATTCAACAGTAGAACAGATAGAGCAGAGGGGAAAACGGGAGTGAGTATCCCAAAAAGCCTGTGAGGAATTTTAAATTCTTATTAACCTGTTTTCAGTGATGACAAAGCAACTTTAAAGGTCATTTTCATTACATCTTGGATAGGTGTCTGAGGGTTCTCCTCAGCTGGGTTGAGCTTTGGGTTAGCTGGTAAGAGGACCTGGTGGGACCCGTTGCGGGCACTGACATGAAAAGAGAGGAGTGAGTGGGTAGAGGGGTGCCTGAGTACCTGCTACCTCAGCACGGGGGCAATGGTCTGAGAACTGGCAGAGGTTTGGATTTTTGATCTAGTAATTGGAGGGGAGAAATCAGGTTGCTGAGGTGGGAGTGACAGCAGAGAGTCTGGAGCAGAAGGCTGAGGGTGAGGATCTATTGGAGAAGCATAGTTCAGGATGTGAGTGAAGGAGGGAAAAGGCCTCCACATGGGGGAATCTCCATTCACCCTTTTGAGCAATTGCAGAAGTTAAAAAGTTCACTCAGAATTTAAGGATCTAGAGACCCCTCTGGGGGCCATCGGTTTTCGTTCTCTAATTGGTAATATGGCCAATGCTGTGTACAGAATTTGATGAGCATTTTTGGTTCCACCAGGCACCCCCTGTATGCTCAAATCCCCATGACTTACAGAAGAAGTCGGATCTTCCCCAACACAGCCATGGCTGTTTGTGGCTTTGATAGTGGGCCGGGCAAGCATAGTAATCTAGGCTAGCCAACCTGCATCTGGCTCGTGAGTCTCTTCATCCATAACGTTTGTTTCCATTATCTATGGTACAGAAGGTATTTAATGGAACTTTAGTGGGATCCTCTTCAACAGGGATATCCCAGTAGGAAAGACGTATAGCCATTTGACAAATATCTGGGTGGAGAGATGGCCACCAATTCCCTAAGAGGGCTGTATGCAAGATAGACCATACTTCTTGTCTAGTAGGATTTGTGATCAGCCATCAGTGCTGAACAGGCTGATGCGGGTTAGGACTACTGGTGGAAAAGGGGAGAATCTGTAGCCATATTCACATGGTGAATACGCAATTTGAAAGGGTTACCAGTCTTTTCCAGTTTCCAGCCAGATTCTGGACAGGGCGCAGGCTTGAGATTTGAGGCATGGATCCAGGAAGTGATTCCGTCTACTTTTACTGCTCTAGGTGTTATAAGCAGCACCTGGTATGGTTCTTTCCAGCGGGATTCCAGGGATGACACCTGATGTCGTCTTATGTAGATGAAGTCTCTTACTTGATATGGATGTGTAGTCCCCTCGTCCCCAGGTTGGTAGGCAGTGGCCAGCTGTTTCAACAGGTATCAGTGAGTTCTTTCACAAACTTTTAGTTTGTCAAGCAAGGGGATGTGGAAGGGATCTTTAGGTCTTAGAATTGGGGATAGTTCCTTTACTGGAGGAGGGGCACCATAGAGAATTTCATAGGGGGTGAGGTTACAGAAAGAAAGAGAGGGAGTATTTCTTGCATGAAACAGTGAATAAGGCAGGAGCATTGATCAATCTTTTATGCTGGTCTGTAAGCTTAATTTCTTTAAGGTCTCTTTAATTGTTCTATTTATTTTTTTACATGTCCTGAGTTCTGGGGTCTATAAGCACAATGTAACTTCCAATTAATCCCCAGGGTCCTAACTAACCCCTGACTTACCTTGGCCATTAACGCCGGTCCATTATCAGACCCTATTACATTGGGCAGGCCGTATCTTGGAAAAATATCTTTCAGGATATCCTTGACCACCATTTGCGCCGTTGTTTTTGTTTTTATTATTCATTTTGTGGGAAAGGCTTCAATTTATCCTGAAAATGTATCTACAAAGACTAGGAGATATTTAAGTCCTTACCTGGCTGTCTTAATTTCAGTAAAGTCCACTTCCCAGAATTGTCCTGGTCTGATTCCTCGTAGGTGCTTTCCTGCAGGAAGCTTGGAAGGGTAACCATTAACCCATTTACAGACACAACAGGCTCTTGTCATCCGTTCAGATATTTCCTTTCGCTGTGAGTAGGTTAGTCAAAAACTCTGTTCTTGATCCTTCAAAAATGCCTGCAGTTTCTTTGAACCAAGGTGAGTGAGTTGATGTACATTTTTAACGTAGTGTAGGGCTTTCTGTAATTGCAGGCTGGGCTCAGAGAAGTTGAAGAATTCAGTGTCAGTTTCCTTAGATGTTATCAAAAGCTTGCTGGTCCTCATGGGTCCATTGGAATTGGGCATCCTCATTTAACAGCAGGTATGAAGGAGCAGCTAAGAACACAAACCCATGTTTCCATTACCTGCAAAAGCCATCAGTCCCATGAAACTCTCTGTGTTGTCTTCTGTTAGATGGGCGTGGTATCTGTGCAATGGTTTGTTTTCTGGGATCAGTGAGCCATCATTTACCACCCCTAAGAGAATACCCCAGGAAGATTACCTCTTGCTTTCAAATTTGGGCTTTTTGGCAAAAGCTCTATTCCCAAGTGAGCAAGCTCGGATAATAGTGCTTGGGTTGCAGAATCACAGTTTTCCTTGGTGTTGGCTGCCAGTAGCAGGACATCCACATATTGAAGCAGGGTGACTTTGGGGTGCGTAATTCTGAAGTTGTTGTGATCTCTGTGGAGGGCTTCATCAAAGAGAGTGGGGGAGTTTTTGAACCCCTCTGGGAGTCTAGTCCAAGTTAGTTGACCAGACGTTCCGGTTTATGGTTCTACCCACTCAAAAGCAAACAGCAACTGACTATCTTTATGCATGGGCAAGCAAAAGTAAGCATATTTAAGTCCAGAACAGTATACCATTTTCACTCAGCAACAACAAAGGGTTTATTGGGGGTCCAGAATGCTGGGGCTCAGAGCTCACTTAAAAGAAAAGAGAGCCCTGGGAACAGCTTAATCAGAGCTTCTATACTTTCCTTGGAGAGGGCAGTGAGTGAAATTTATTGATGGGTCAGAGCAAGTGGGCTGTTTGCGTGCAACCTGGTGGGGTAGTACAATCCTCACTTTGGCATTTGGTGACAGCACATGCTGAGAACAAAATTAGCAAACAGTACTCCAAATTTCAACAGTGTTTTGTTAAGCATACAGAAAAACAGGAAGTGACAAGTACCTATTTTATTAACCTTTCACCAACGCGAAATGGAAAGTGAGCATGGATTACTAAAACAATCATGTCCAGGTTGCCTAATGCTCTCAAATGTCAATCTTATTGGTGACTACATATTTGTTTCTTCCAAAGATTATATATTCAACCTCAACCATGTTGAAAATGTCTAAACCTATCACTCACTTTATACTTTGCCTGATTTCCTAATGTCTCTATTGATATCTGGATTCTCACATATTTTCCCCAGTTCATCATTGTGACTGACTCTTCACATGTGCTGATATTTATGTTCACTCTCTACCCGAAACCCTATAGCTAAAGAACTTTTTGTCCAAATCCTATACTCACTCTTTTTTCTAATCCTACCGACTATCTTCCTAATCCTACCGACTATCCTTTTTGATGAGATGTTCTCTTCTATATTCAATCATCCAAGGTAAAGGTCCTATGCCATTGTATATTGATTTATCTCGGACATCTCTGCAGAATGTAATTCATCACTAAGTATCCCAAACAAGGGCCTAATGCCCCTCTGGGCTTCAAATCTTACCTAGATTTCTGTTTTTATACTTATATTGAAAGTTTAATAAAATAGTGGTTGCCAAGGAAGTGACCTCATTCAGTTCCTGAAGGAATTGACCTACCTCACTTCTTTGGTGATGGAACTCTCTGAACTTGGGCTCCAGGAAGCCAGGCACACAGAGCCAGTCCCAATCCCAGTCCCAGTGGGCTCACTGGTTTGGACTTACCAAGGAGAGAGTCTGTTTTTCTTGGTACCTACTGATGTGAGGATGGCCAAATGCTAGGAGAGCTCTGAAGATGGGCCTTCCCTGAGAAAGCATGTAGTTGTCAGCACAGACTCCTGACAAGTTCAGAGATTTGGACAAGAAGACCAGATCTGAGACAGGATAGGCCATTTCGGGGGAAAACAGCATGGCCCACCATTCAGAGGACACTCTGGATAGTCACAGACTTACTTGGGGTAAGGAGGTGCCTTTTGAGTGTGGGTGTGATTTTGTGGTTTTGTCCCATGTTCTGAGAATAAGTAGGAAAGGTGGTTTGTTTGTTTTGGAGTGGACTGTTTCCAGAAAGTCCTTTGACAAGAGGAGTGTTTCTGTGTCTGTGTATCCCACTGTGTCCTCGGTTGTAGACATTAGAAAAGAGAATGCATCGATGGATGTGTCCTGTCTAGTAGAAAGTTTCCCAGCATTCATCCTGCCCATTTTGGAAGGACTGCAGGTTGCCTTATCGATGGGCAACACCTACTATCTTCCTAAGTTCCTGTTTTCTTCCTGAATTCTGGCCACTCTCCAGAATAGGCTCATGTTTTTGTGTCCAATATATGTACCACCTCCAAGGTGTGTGACATGGCCATGTTCTGGATAGCTGAAGAAAATATCGAGCACCTCAGAAAACTAAGATATCAGTATGATCAGGAAAGTCTCAGTGGAGAAACCCTGCCTTGGGCCTATTGCTTACCTATTGTTCTGTTGCCCTAAATGTCAACAAGGTCTTTGCCTCAGGACACCCCTTGTGAAGCCTGAAAAAAACAGTTTTCAAATGGAAATAAATAGGCATCACCTGTGGCTCTTTGCTAAATTGCTTTGGAAATGGATGTGTCTGAATCAGCCTCTTGGCCATGTGTGGGGCTGTGGCTTAGATTCTCAGCACTTGATGGATCTAAAGAAAGATCCCATGTGTGCATCCACAACCTAAATGGCCAAAATAGCCTTCCTCTGTAAGGTTCCTGATCTCCGTCAAGTGAGAATATGGATCCTTTGGGTCAAATGACTTTTTCAAAGCCCTGCAGAGGCTAGCCCAGAGATGCTTGGGTTTCTTCATGACTCCAGTTTACATAAAAAATCTAATCCCCACAGTCGTTAGGCCTCAAATTGGAGAAGCAGAGCAGTATTAACTGTAGGCCTATTTGATCACTCCTGGTTCACAGTAAAGGTGTTCAGGCCAACATGACTTTAGGCAAATGAGGGGCAATGGAGCTTATTTTGGACACTGTCTTGGGCTGCATACGTCATGGTATCCTCCGGCCACAGGTGATGATGAGTGTCTCTATGGAAGAAGATGAGAGCCATGTGGGAGTGTTTTGGTTTTAATTGTGGTCATTTGTGTGGTGGTTGGAAGAGATAACTTGGTCCACCTTCTCTTGAACTCTGGTGTGATTACCCTTAGAGAATGAGTTCTGGAACTGACCTCAGAGAAGTATTTCCATGAATTGTGTTGGGATTTTTAGGGGGCCACACATGAGAGCCACCCTTTGATAGTGAGCTCTATTTGCAGTGTGGATTTCAACAGAGCACTGGGAATCTAGGCCAGGATATCACATGATCATATTCTGAAAGCCTTGGCAGCTATATTTGAGAGGCAAAACACACACAGACCTCACATTTTAGACATCAATGAGCCTGGCTTCATGTGACCTTTTGGCCGTTCTTGGGGAAGCCTTGCCTGTGAGAGTTTTCCTTGAAATGAGCTTCCTCAATATTTAATGTTTCCTGAATGAATTGAAACCCTCAGGGCCTCCAACTTCATCCTTGAAAAATGGCAAGATAAATACCATGAAATCTTTGAAATTCCCATGACCAGGTGGCACTGGAGAACCTTTGGATGTCCTGTTGCAGATCATGAGTATACAGACAGTGCCTTGATTGACTGGGATTCATGAAAATTGTGTAGAACAGAGATGCCAGTAAGTTGGAGCCTGGTGAGTAGTGGGCCTAGAACAGTGGTGGGCAGGTGTGTGTTAAAACATCAGTGGTAGGGCCATGAGGATCTACCATTGGATTCCATTGGAGTGGGGTGCAGGGGTGTGATAAAACATCTGTGGTGGGGTCATGTGGATTTGCCAAATGGCTTGTGACTGATATGGTGTAGCCAGCAGATCCTTATGTAAACGCATCTTGTTATATGGAGAGGTTTAAAGGCAATTTAAAGAATCATGTTGCTATGGTTAAGGGGACAAACTATGTGCGATAGAAGATTTGTTGGTGCATTCTCTTGTAGACCCTGACCCACCACACCTGACAGAACTCACTCTAGCACTTTGTCCCGTTTGATCTCCTTGTATTTCATGAAGCAAATATCAAACTCCCAGTGCCACAGAAAGAAACACCACAAAAAGTGGAGGATGACCAAATGGCTTCACAGTCCACACGGGGAGTCACTTAGCCCCCAGTGGCCACGGTTTACCTACAAAGAGAGAATTCAGCACTGCTGCATCATGTTCATTGGAAAATGAGAAACCATGTCCTCCAGGTCACATAGATGCAGACCCAACTTTGATGGTCTCACTACAAAGGAAGCTAAATCTCCTGTAAAGAACATATATTTCAAGGGCCCAAACTCAGAGGCAGTTTCTCAAGAAGTTTAGGGCAGCAGAGCACCATGTTTGTGGAGTGTTAACCCTGTCCCTTACTTTTGGAAACTCCTCTACCACCGCCACGGTTGTGAAGTCCTGAGCATGTTCCATTCCAGATATGTATTCACATATTTTCTAACTCTTCTCCTCTAATTGTGTCTTACTTGGGGTGAAGGTAATGTCAAGGCATTGTTCTGGATGATAGTGGGAAGATTTTTGTGTAGCACATATTTGCATACACATTGGATTCATTTTCTGCTGAGATCCACGCATAAGTCTCTATGGCTCGTGGCATTTTGCCAACAGTATTGATTGACAGGCGAGGCATTGCTATCCGCCTCTACCACTACTTTTGAATTATCACACTGTTTTGGAGTTCTCAAAGGGATTTCCAAGGATTCCCCGTGAGTTCCCATTGGTTGGGGAAGTGCAGGAGGAGGGATTGCCGGGAGTGGTATTTCCTGCTGGGGTTTTCCTGGACAAGCCATTGGCATTGAGAGAATTCCCTAGGAGCATGAGTGAGGTTTTTTCTTTGCAGTTCAAAAACAAAGTTTGTTCCTGCTTCAGTGGCTGGTGATTTGTGCCCAGCCAGACTGTAGCAATTGGTGGCCCGTGTGGGGAACGTCTGAAGCTTCAGGGTAAGTGAAACTTCTTGCCCCTAAGGGAAGGCGAGAGAATGGGTGACCATTTTAATAAACAATGTGTTCTTGTGTTGATTTGTTTTGTGTTTGTTTCAATCTGCCTATCCCTAGAATTTTCTCAGGCAGACTGGGAAAAAATGGTTGGCTCAAGGTTTGAAGTTGTTCGCCACTGAGGAAGAGATAGAAATAGACCACAAATGCACATGCCAAGAAAATAGGAAAATTGATACAACAATTTTTGTTCCATTTTTGTTTCATTTTGATTCGGTTTTGTTTTGTGTTATCTTATTGGGTTGCGTTATCTTTATAACAGATTAGAAATTAGTAAAAAACAAACTGAAAGAGTGTTAAATAAATTGTTAGAAGTTCAGATGATGGAGAAAGACATTTTAGATCAAGCAAAAGAGAAGGTCTCTCAAGCTAATCAGACAGAGGAAGAAAATTTAAAGGAAGAAAGCTTAGAGGAGAAACAGCTATTAGGGAAAAAGGTACAACAGGAGGCTGCCACTAACACCATTCTATCACTAGAGGGCGTAATTCAACCAACAGCTCCATCTATGGATATAGCTGAGTGGCCCTCAACCCCCGTAGTTGATAGATGGGATCCTGAGACAGGACCTCAAGGATTAGCATGCCCTGTACTTGAGCAGGCAGGAGGGCAGTGAATTCACCATGCTTTAGATTTCAAAACAGTGAAGCAGTTAAAGGAGGCTATAACACCCTATGGTCCTCAAGCACACTTCACTGTAAGCATGGTCAAATCCATTACCAATTTGGAAATGACACCAGCAGATTGGGCTAGTATGTGTAAATCTGTGCTAAATGAAGGACAATATTTGTTATGGAAGGTTGCCCATGAGGAATTTTGCAGGGTGACAGCTAGACAAAGTGCAGCAGCCGGTTACCCTCAAAGAAATCTAGATATGTTGTTAGGAGAAAGACCTTAGGAGGGTCAACGGCAACAAATTGAATATGATCCTGGCGTATACGCACAAATTGCTGTAGATGCGGTTAGGGCATGAAAAACTTTACAGGGGCATGGAGATTTACAAGGTCAGTTATCTAAGGTAATACAAGGAACTAATGAACCTTACACTGAATTTGTAGATAGACTTATTAAAGCAGCTTCCAGAATTTTGGGGGATACAGAACAAGCAATGCCATTTATAAAACAACTGGCTTATGCCGAAGCAAATCATTGCTGCAGAGAGGTAATTAGACCATGGAGACATGAAGATTTAAACACATATGTTAAATTATGTAGAGACATTAATGAAAAAAGACAAGTCTTTGCAGCAGTAGAACAGGCTTTATATGCCAGGCCAAAAAAAAAATGCTACAATTGTGAAGAAACAGGACATTTTAAAAGGAGTTGCCCCATAAGAGGAGGATTTGACAAAGCTAGGTGCCGCAGTCTGGCTGGGCACAATTCAGGAGCCACTTGTCAAAAGAAACTAACTTTATTTTTAGAACCACACAAGATAAACAAAACAGCTCCTCAGGAAAAAACCCTCAGAGCCCAACTGCCACCACCGGCTTCCCACAAGCCACACACCCCAACATCCTCTTTCTCCCACAATCCTCCTGCTCTTGAGGCCGATTGGCTGGGTCGCATGGGCGGAGCCAAAAAAGTCCCCCAATGAGCAGCTCCGTGGTATGAAAGGGCAGGGAAACAGCCCAATGAGCATCACCGCAGAGGAGCCAATCAGCTAGATGTTGCTAGATGTTGCTGGGGCTGCTGTGAGCCAATCATCAGCTGGTAGTCTGAAAGGGCCGGGAAACAGCTCAATGAGCATCTCCACAGAGGAGCCAATCAGCTAGATGTTGCTGGGGCCGCTGTGAGCCAATCATCAGCTGGCAGTCTGAAAGTTTGCTGGAGCCCCTTTGACTGTGGCTCTCAACATCTCCCCCTCTCTGTTTAAACAAGAAGCATGTGGCTTAGGGACCGTGTCTGCCTTAGGTTGTCCAATAGTACATATGGTCCTTACCCGTTATTGGATGAGCTGACCTCAAGGCATCAGCCTCCTGTCTTAGGTTGGTACCATAGTAATTGGATCTTACCCGTCATTGACTACCAGTCCAGTATACAGCCACACCTGTGTAGAGGTCTTCGTACCAGCGGGGGGGTGAGGTTCTTTGCCTCACCTCTGTTGGCCCCCAAATTTTAGCTGAACGATCATGATAAACAGAAGAGAGGAAGATACACCAAGCCAGCTGATGGCTCCTTTTGGAAAAATTGTACCACCGATGACACTATCAGCATAAATACCCCAACACTACCAGAAGTTGCTGCACCAACAGATAGTTCACAATGCATACAAGTGAGTTCACAATGCATATAAGTGATACATAGTCCAGGCAAGTTCTGCAAGCAGTTCAGTGATGGCTATTGCAGAAGCTGTAGATTGGTTTTATCTTTGTCTTCATGCACTGGGATGAAGATAGGAATTCAGACAATAATGGCTAAAGAAAAATTATATAACATTATATAACATTCCAGAAGGCACTAAAAGAAAACAATTTTCTTAACAATTTACATTGTCTTCACTGAAGATAGGAATTCTGTCAATAATGGCTAAAGAAAAATTTATGTAACGTTCCAGAAGGCATTAAAAGAAAACAATTTTCTTAACAATTTACATTATCTTTAAGAGAATTATTAAATATAATGAAAAGGAAAGGTGAAAGTAAACAAACAGATCTGTTAACCTCCTTATTTGTTCACATTTTAAAACAATCTTCAACAGCTGTTTACCCAATTTAAATTAAACCATTTAAATCACGTGAATAAAAAAAAATTATTTGGATCCATTTTTTCATAAGCGCTCATCATATATGACATATGGACATACGTACATTCAAACACAAAACACAAGTGTGCACACATAATACATACGACACATAACATAATAGTAAAGGCCTTATAACTTTTTACAGTTGAAATCTCCATTGCAATGTTTAAAAACTCTATAGTCAAAAAAAAGAACTGATCAGCAAAACATTAACCTAGGTCTGTATGAGCTCAAAAAAAAATATGGGAAAGGGCAATAATAAAATAGATATTGAAAAAACCATTCTGGTTCTCTCGCAGATGTAAGAATAACCAAACTGGAGTTCTGGATATCACATCTTCTTTTTGGTCTGTAGAAATCGCTTTAGTTAATCTGTCTGGAATCCAAATCAGCTGCTGCTCTCCCTGTGGAAACACATAAACAGACCCCCGATTCCAGGCAATCACTGGGTCAGGACCTTAGTTAATCTCTCTGGAATCCAAATCGGCTGCTATTCTCCCTGTGGAAACACACAAACAGAACCCCGACTCCAGACAATTACTGGGTCAGGACCTTTCCATTGTCCTGTTAGAATATCCTTCCAAAGTACCTTGGGCTTATATACATTTTTTGGACACATATGCCTTTCCGCAGCACTAAGCCCTGATGAATCCAAATTTAAAAAGTTTAGAGTAAAAAGGGTTATTTTAAGTTTATCTTTGGGGAATATATACCCCATCCCAATTCCTTCTTTTTGCTTTAATAAGTACATTTTAATAGTTTGATGAGCTCTTTCAACTATGCCTTGTCCCTGTGGATTGTATGGGATTCCTGTTATATGAGTAATGCCAAATGATGAGCAAAATTGTTTAAAAGAGGTAGAAGTATAACCAGGGGCATTATCTGTTTTTAACTGTTTTGGAACGCCCACAGTGGCTAAATTTTGTAAGCAATGAGCTACAAAATCTTTAGTTTTTTCTCCGGCATGAAGGGAGCCCATCAAAAATCCAGAAGAAGTATCAACTGTAACATGCAAATATTTTAATTTTCCGAATTCTGGCAAGTGTGTGACGTCCATCTGCCAAATATGGTTAGGTATCAATCCTTTAGGATTGACTCCAAGATTTACTTGTGGTAAAAAGGTCACACAATTTTGACATTGTTTTATTATTTGTCTAGCTTGTTCCTCAGTTATTTTAAAACGCTTTTGTAAAGTATTAGCATTGACATGGAACTTTTTATGAAAATTTATAGCTTCTTCTAGTGTAGAGAAAATATGTATGTCATGTGTAGTTTTATCTGCTAAATCATTGCCCAAACTAAGGGCTCCAGGCAATCCTGTTTGTGCCCTGATATGTCCTATAAAGAATGGATCTTTTCTGTCCCAGATTAGACTTTGTATAGTGGAAAGCAAAAAGAAAATAGTAGAGGAAGGGGAAATCCTACCAGCATCTTCAAGGGATACTATAGCATTAACTATATACTGACTATCGGAAAATAAATTAAATACAGAATTTTTAAACATCACAAAAGCCTATAATACTGCCTTAAGCTCTACCTTTTGAGCTGATTGTTTGGGTACTAAAAATGTAAAAGTTTGATCAGGTGTAACTATTGCTGCTGTACCATTATTTGATCCATCAGTGAATATAAATTTGACACATAGTTGGGCTGTTAGCCATCCCTTGAGGGAGTACTTTCCATTCATATCTCTGATCAGGACCTTCATGATTCAGTGCAGGGATAGTAAATGCAAAACGTGGACTATCCTCAGGATGAATTGGAATTGAAAAAAAAACAATCTTTAATATCTATAACTAAAACATACCAAGATTTTGGCAAAGCAGACAATTGAGGAATCCCCGATTGAGCAGGTCCCATAATAACCATCTCATTATTAATGGCTCTTAAATCTTGCAATAATCTCCATTTACCAGATTTATTTTTGATGACAAAAATGGGAGTATTATGGGGAGACACAGAAGGTTGTATATGTCCTTCAGCTAATTGTTGTTTGACCAGGTCATGGGCTACTTGTATCTTTTCTTTAGTCAGGGGCCACTGAGGAACCCATACTGGTCTTTCTGATTTCCAAGTAATTTTTATTGTCTCAGTGGCCCTTTCTGAAAATCCAACCCATGTCTGTCTGTTCCTTGATCTATTTGTATTGGTGCTGCTATACCTTGTTCTTGTTTTCCTAATCTTTTTCCTTTCCTAAAACCTTGTCTAGTCATAATAGTGGGTGCATTTTGGTTGATGTTATTTGTTAATGTCAAACCTAATTGATCTAGGACATCTCGTCCCCATAAATTTATAGGAAGATGATCCAATACATATGGCTGTATAGTTCCTTCACATCCTTCAGGATCCTTCCAATCTAATACCATTGCACTTCTATGGGGATTAGTCACCACTCCTAGGCCTCGAAGCGTTTGAGTGGCTTGTTGTAATGGCCAATGTTTTGGCCATTCTTGACGAGAGATGATGCTAAGGTCTGCACCTGTATCCAGTAGCCCATTAAAGTCATGTCCTTGAATATTTAGTTTTAGCATGGGGCGAGAATCTAAATTTAAAGACAGCATAGCCCAATCTACACCTGTGGAGCCTAATCCCTTGGAACCTCTTTCTATAGTACTACTGGAAAATTTATCATGTAGGCTTGGTATTATTAGTAACTGTGCTATTCTATCTCCTGGTGAAATTACTGATATACCATTTGGAGAACTGGCTATAATTTTTATTTCACCTTCATAATCGGGATCAATTACCCCAGGACTTATCATAAGTCCTTTTAGAGTAGAAGAGATGCGTCCCAATAATAAGCCTACTGTTCCTTTGGGAAGAGGTCCTTTCACCCCTGTGGGAATGATTTGAACTCCCATCTCTGGAGTTAGTACTGATCTGGCGGAGGCGCAGATGTCCAACCCTGCGCTCCCTCTGGTTTGTCTGATGAGGGATCTGATGGACAATGTGTCCTGGGCACTACCCTGATGGGGTTGATGGGTTCCTCCAGTGCTCCGTATATTTGTGGTTTTGGGCCCCGGAGCATTGGGCCCCCCTGTCCATTTTTTGGCAATGGAGCCCAATGCCTTTCTCCACGATATCGTGGATAAACACTTGGTCCTTGTTCGTTTTTTGATAATGGAGTACCCTCTATGGTGGTTTGAGAATGGCATTCATTAGCCCAATGTCTCCCTCTACGGCATCGGGGGCAAATACCCGGTATTCTACTTCTTTGATACCTAGTTTTGTTAAACCCTCCTCCTATGGGGCAATTCCTTTTAAAATGTCCTGTTTGTTCACAATTGCAGCATGTTCTTGGCCTGGAATCTAAAGCCTGTTTTATTGCAGCTGCCACAATTTGCCCTTGTTCATTGATGTCTCTGGCATCTAAAGCCTGTTTTACTGCAGCTGCCACAATTTGCCCTTGTTCATTGATGTCTCTGGCATCTAAAGCCTGTTTTACTGCAGCTGCCATGACTTGCTCTTGTTCATTAATGTCTCTACATAATTTAATATATGTGTTTAAATCTTCATGTTTCCATGGTCTAATGATATCTCTGCACCAATGATTCGCTTGGTCATAAGCCAGTTGTTTTATTAATGGCATTGCTTGTTCTGTATTCCCAAAAACTCTGGTAGCTGTTTGAATAAGCCTATCTACAAATTCAGCATAAGATTCATTAGTTCCTTGTATTATCTTAGATAATTGACCTTGTATACCTCCATGTCCTTGTAAAGTCTTCCATGCCTTAACTGCATCTACAGCAATTTGTAAATATACACCAGGATCATATGCAATTTGTTGCTGCTGATCCTCATAAGGTCCCTTTCCTAACAACATATCTAGATTTCTCTGAGGATAACCAGCTGCTGCATTTCGCCTAGCCGTCTCCTTGCAAAATTCCTCATTGGCAACCTTCCATAACAGGTATTGTCCTCCATTTAGCCCAGCTTTACACATATTAGCCCAATCTGCTGGCGTCATGTTCAAGTTGGTAATGGATTCGACCAAGCTTACAGTGAAGGGTGCTTGAGGACCATAGGTTGTTACAGCCTCTTTTATCTGCTTCACTGTTTTGAAATTTAAAGTCTTGTAAATTCGCTGCCCTCCTACCTCAAATACAGGGCATGTTAATACTTGAGATCCTGTGTCAGGATCTGAACTATCCACTGCGGGGGTTGGGGACCTCTCAGCATATGAAGGTGGCCTTGTCAGTTGGACACTTACGTCCTCTGGTGATAGAAAGGTATTAGTAGCAGTCTCCTGTAGAGGTGGTGCTGTTGGTTGGACACTTAAGCCCTCTGGTGATAGAAAGGTTTTAGTAGCAGTCTCCTTTTGTAACTTTCCCCCTGATGGCTTTTTCTGCTCTAAACTTTCTTTCTCTGTCTGATTAGCTCAAAAGACCTTCTCTTTTACTTGAATCTTTTTCTCTTTCTGACTAACTTGAGAGACCTCCTCATTTACTTGAATCAATATGTCTTCTCATTCCTCTACCTTTGTCTGAATTGAAGGTTTTGGACTAAGAAAACCATATACCAAAGCCCACAATGCCAATGTGCCAGCTGGCAGAGTTCCTGGACTGTTCTTTTCTATTCTTTTTAAATCTTCACCATGATGGTTCCATTGTGATATATTTAACAACTCCTCCTTAAAAAGCCATGGGCTACATTTTTGCATTGTATCAACGTATGCCCTGACTGCTCTTGATTTTACTGGGATGCCTTCTTCCTCTAACAATTTACTTAACACTCTTTCAGTTTGTTTTTTACTAATTTCTGATCCCGTATTTCTACTATATTACAACCCAACAAGATGACGCCAAACAAAACCGAGACAGAATGAAATAAAAATGGAACAACAAAAATTCATTATAGCCTTTCTATCCTCCTTATATGTGCATCCGTCCTTTCTCCCTATCTGTTCCTCAGACGTAAATAGTTTTTCCTCAGAAGTGAGCGGTTTTTCTTCCGTCTCACTCATCTCCAGGGACAGGCAACTTAAAACAAAAATGAAGCAAAACAAAAGAGGAATCTTAAAATGGCTCCCCATCCTCTCACCCTGCCCTCAGGGGCGAGCGGTTTACTTACCCTCAGTCGCTCCCCGTGTGAGCCACCAAATGCCGCAGTCTGGCTGGGCACAATTCAGGAGCCACTTGTCAAAAGAAACTAACTTTATTTTTAGAACCACACAAGATAAACAAAACAGCTCCTCAGGAAAAAACCCTCAGAGCCCAACTGCCACCACCGGCTTTCCACAAGCCACACACCCCAACAACCTCTTTCTCCCACAATCCTCCTGCTCTTGAGGCCGATTGGCTGGGTCGCATGGGCGGAGCCAAAAAAGTCCCCCAATGAGCAGCTCCGTGGTCTGAAAGGGCAGGGAAACAGCCCAATGAGCATCACCGCAGAGGAGCCAATCAGCTAGATGTTGCAAGATGTTGCTGGGGCTGCTGTGAGCCAATCATCAGCTGGTAGTCTGAAAGGGCCGGGAAACAGCTCAATGAGCATCTCCACAGAGGAGCCAATCAGCTAGATGTTGCTGGGGCCGCTGTGAGCCAATCATCAGCTGGCAGTCTGAAAGTTTGCTGGAGCCCCTTTGGCTGTGGCTCTCAACAGCTAGGTATCATAGGAATAGAATACCGGGTATTTGCCCATGATACTGTAGAGGGAGACATTGGGCAAATGAATGCCATTCTCAAACCACCATAGAGGGTACTCCGTTATCAAAAAATGGACAAGGACCAGGAATTTACCCACGATATCATGAAGAAAGGCATCGGGCTCCATTGCCAAAAAACAGACAGGGGGGCCAATTCTCTGTGGCCCACGAACACAAATGTACTGGGCACTGGAGGAACCCAGAAACACCATGGAGGAACCCAGCAACACCATCAGGGTAGTGCCCAGGACACATTATCCATCAGATCTCTCATCAGACGAACCAGAGGGAGCACAGGGTTGGACATCTGTGCCTCCGCCAGAGCAGTACTAACTCCAGAGATAGGAGTTCAAATCATTTCCACAGAGGTGAAATGCCTCTTGCCAAAGGAACACTAGGCTTATTATTGGGATGCAGCTCTTCTACTCTAAAAGTGCTTATGATAAGTCCTGGGGTAATTGATCCCGATTATGAAGGTGAAATAAAAATTATAGCCAGTTCTCCAAACGGTATATCAGCAATTTCACCAAGAGATAGAATAGCACAGCTATTAATAATACCCAACCTACATGATAAATTTTCCAGTAGTAGTATAGAAAGAGGTTCCAGGGGAATAGACTCCACAGGTGTAGATTGGGCTATGCTGTCTTTGAAGTCAGATTCTCGCCCAATGATAAAATTAAATATTCAAGGACATGAATTTAATGGGCTACTGGATACAGGTGCAGACCTTAGCATTATATCTCGTCAAGAATGGCCAAAACATTGGCTGTTACAAGAAGCCCCTCAAATGCTTTGAGGCCTAGGAGTGGCAACTAATCCCCTTAGAAGTGCAATGGTATAAGATTGGAAGGATCCTGAAGGATGTAAAGAAACTATACAGCCATATGTATTGGATCATCTTCCTTTAAATTTATGGGGACAAGATTACTAGATCAATTAGTTTTGACATTAACAAATAACATCAATCCAAATGTGCCCACTATTAGGGCTAGACAAGGTTTCAGGAAAGAAAAAAGATTAGGAGAACAAGGTATAGCAGCACCAATTCAAATAGATCAAGGAATAAATAGACATGGACTGGGTTTTCAGAAGGGGTCACTGAGGCAATAAAAATTACTTGGAAATCAGATAGACCAGTATGGGTTCCTCAGTGGCCCCTGACTAAAGAAAAGATACAAGCAGCCCATGACCTAGTCAAAAAACAATTAGCGGAGGGACATATAAAACTTTCCGCATCTCCCTATAATACTCCCATTTTTGTTATTAAAAAGAAATCTGGTAAATGGAGATTATTGCAAGATTTAAGGGCCATTAGGGATTTCCGGGGATTCCCCCAGAGTTCCCACTGGTTGGGGAAGTGCAGGAGGAGGGATTGCCGGGAAAAATATTTTCGGCTGGGGGTTTTCCTGGACAAGCCGCTTGGCATCGAGAGAATTCCCCAGGAGCGTGTGTGAGGTATTTTCTTGCAGTTCAAAAATAAAGATTGTTCCTGCTTCAGTGTTTCGTGATTTGTGCCCAGCCAGACTGAGGCAATTTTCCTATTTTCCAATAAAAATACTGAAACCATGACACTAACACATACCCTACTAGACTCTGACTACTAATCCTAATATGATGGAGAAAAATAACCCAAAGAGAATAGAAATAAAAGCAGTTCAGTGGAGGCATGGTGTATATTTGGACTTGCCTTTTGCATGACAAAGGGTAGGTGTTATAAATCTAGTCAATTTTTGGTTAAATTAGTTCTCCGGGTGTTTTTAAAGTTAACAAATATGTGAAATCCTGTCTCCCTTTCTCTATAGCCTATTGAGAACATGCATATTTATATGCACATATAGAATCCTACCTGGTATCACAGGTAAATTTTTGAGTGTTGTCTGACTTGGCAGATACAAATTGTGATAAGAGATCACTCCTCCTAACCACTGTTGGAACTGAAATTCAACCTATGGGTGAGCTTCCTATTAGAACAACATTATACATAAATCCGTGATCAGTAAAATAAATATTTTTGCATCTGTGGATGATATATATTTCAGGATGAATTAGGATTAGCATACCTATTGCTACATTTTAATGTCTGTTTGTGTGTTTTGTGTATGTGTGTGTGTGTGTGTGTGTGTGTATATATATATATATATATATATATATATATATATATATATATATACACGCTCCAGATTTTTCTAAATATGGAATATATGTGTCTTCCATACACTCCCTAAATTCATTCATGTTCATGTATTTCGATTTATAATGAATTTTTCACAAGAATATTCTAAGAAATATTCATCCACCTGAAATACATATTTGTTTCCTAGTACTGACAACTAAGTTCAGTGAAAGGTGCATACAAATCCTAATATTTCTATAGTAACTGACCCAGTTTAACATCAATGCAAGTAGACTCCTATGGGACATGATGTGTATTTTGACATTCGTTTTAATTCAACACTGGTACATTACTATTTCTTCAGTTTATGCACATCATTGGATATATATTTCATCCACTAGTTCACAAATTTGTAGGCATTTGTTTCACTTTCAACAACTTCCTGCTTCAGAACACGTGTATTCCTCTATTTTCTTGACTGGTATTTTCGTGAGACTTCTTTCCAAAAACATTATTTTCAATTCCATAATCAATTTTGAAGCAAAACTCACACACCCTTCATGATAAACCATAACCCTAATATTACCATTAGATGTACAACTGGTTGGAATTAATGTATGCATATCAATATAAGATTTCCTGAATATTTTCAGATATCAATTCAAACCGTTATTTAATGTTGGAACGAGTTATAAGATTTATTCACAGTATGATCTATTCATGCATTATCTCTGTATTCATAGACACAGGGTACATTTATTTTAACCCAAAATACTAATTTATACATCTTCAAAATATTGCTCCAATAAATGGTGGAAGAAAAACTCATGTCACCTGATCTACATATACATTTTATCACAGTAATATACTGGTCGCAAAATGCAAAGATCACACTTAGGATTGTAACAAAGCCTGAATGGAAAGTGAACATGGATTACTAAAAACATTCATCTCCAGGTTGCCTAATGCTCCCAATTGCCAATCTTGTGGGGGAATAAATATTTGTTTCTTCCTGAGGTTATATATTCAAACTCAATCCTGTTGAAAATGTCTAATTCTATCACTCACTTTATAATTTGCCTGATTTCATAATGTCTCTATTGATATCTGCTTCCCTACATATTTTCTCAAGTTCATCATTGTGACTGACTCTTCACATGTGCTGACATTTACATTCACTCTCTACCCGAAACCCTATTGCTAAAGATCTTTTGGTCCAAATCCTATAGTCACTTTTTTTTCTAAACTCACCAACAGTCTTCCTAATCCTACAGACTATCCCTTTTTGACTGTATGTTCTCTTCGAAATTCAATCATCCAAGGTACAAGGTCCGATGCCATTGAATATTGATTTATCTGAGACAACTGTGCAGAACATAATTCAAAGCTAAGTATCCCAATGAAAGGACCAATGCCCGTCTGCGCTTCAAATCTAACCTAGATTTCTGTTTTTGTACCTATATTTCACCTATATATTTTTGTAAATATCAAAGGTTCCCAATACCATTATTCATCCTGCAGAATGATTCCTCACCCAAATTGAACCTGTTATTAACCCTAACCATACACTGTTCCCTTAATCTACCTTTACAGAAGAGCAGACACAGAGTTGGTCTTACAATACTGGAAGTTAGGGGATCTTCCACCTGCTGAGAAACTCAAAGGTCTATGCAGAAATGAACCCTGGAGAAGTTATAGGCAGCTATGCAGAACCTGAGAGAGCAAAAGTCATCTTCCATGGAAAACAACCTGGTCAAGATGAAGGGTTGTGTTTGAATCAGCCTCTCTTTTCTTAATGTAGAGAAGATGGACCAAACCAGAACTGTGTGGGGAGCTGTTCCTGGTTCCCTATGGTTGATATACCATTCTAACTTGTGACACTGTCACAGGAAGTAGGGTCTCCCTCCATCTCATGGGACCCTTGGAAGCAACTGTTAGGACAAAGTGGTTGCCAAGGCAGTGACCTCATTCAATTCTTGAAAGAAGTGGCCTTCCTCACTTCCTTGGTGATGGAACTCTCTCAATTTGGGATCCAAAAAACCAGACACACAGAGCCAGTCCCAGTCTCAATCCCAGTGTGCTCACTTGTTTGGATTTATGAAGGACAGTGTCAGTCTTTCTTGGTACCTACTAATGTGAAGATGGCCAAATGCTCTGAAGAGGGGAGTTTCCCGAGAAAGCACATAGTGTTTCACCGGTGGCTCCTGACAACTTCATATATTTGGACAAGGAGACCAGATCTGAGACAGGACAGAAAACTTCGCTGGTACATAGAATAGCCCACCTGTCAAAGGACACTCCGGATAGTCACAGACCTACTTCAGAGAACGAGGTGCCTTTGTGGGTGTGGGTGTGAGTTTGTGGTTTTGTCTCATGTTCTAAGAATAGGTAGAAAAGGCGATTTGTTTGTTATGGAGTGGAGAGTTTCTAGTATGTTGTTTGACAAGGCGAGTGTTTCTATATCTGTGTATACCACTGTGTCCGTGGTTGTAGAGAGCAGAAAAGAGAATGCATCAATGGGTGTGTCCTGTCTAGTGGAAAGCTTCCCAGGATTAATCTTCCCCACTTTATGAATGGACTCTGGCTTGACTTATGGATGGGCAACACCTAATCTTCCTAAATTCCTGTTTTCTTCCTGAATTCTGGCCACACTCCAGAATAGGCTCATGGTTTTGTGTCCAAGATATGTACCACCTCGAAGCTCTGTAACATGGCCATGTACTTGATAGCTGAAGAGAATGGCGAGCATCTCAGAAAACTCACATATCAGTTTGACCAGGAGAGTCTCAGTGGAGAAACCCTGCTGTGGCCCTTTCGCTTACCAATTGTTCTGTTGCTCTGAATGTCAGGAAGGTCTTTGCCTCAGGCCACCCCTTTGTGAAGCCCTAATAAAACAGTTTTCAAATGGAAATGAATGGGCATCACCTGTGGCTCTTTGCTTAATTGCTTTGGAAAGGGATGTGTCTGAATCAGCCTCTTGGCCCTGTGTGAGGCTATGGCTTTGATTCTCAGCACCTGATGGATCTAAAGAAAAATCCCATGTGTGCATCCAAAACCAAAATGGCAAAAATATCAGTCATTGTGGATGAAGTCTCTCGCTTTCCTCTTTTAGCTTCCTTAACTTCATCAATTGAGAATAGGGATTCTTTGTGTCAAATTAGTTCCTCGAAGCCCTGCAGAGGTTCTTGGGTTTTATTATGACTCCAAATCACATAAAAAATCCATACCTCACAGTCAGTATTCCTCAAATTGGGGAAGCAGAGCAGTATTAAGGGCAGGATTATTTGATAAATCCTGGTTCACAGAAAGGGTGTTTAGGCCACCCTGACTTAATGCAAATGAGGGGCAAAGGAGCTTATTTTGGACACTCTCTTTTGCTGCACCCCTCATGGAAACCTCCAGCCAGAAGTTATGATGAGTGTCTATATAGAAGAAGATGAGGGCCATGTGGGAGTGTTTTGGTTTTGATTGTGGTCATTTGTGTGTTGGTTGAAAGGGATGACTGGGTCCTCCTGGGCTTGTACTCTGGTGTGATTCCCCTTAGACACTGAGTCCTGGATCTGACCTTAGTGAAGTATTGTCATGAATTTTGTTGGGATTTTAGGACGCCATGCATGAGAGTCGCCCTTGAAAACTGAGATGTAGGCCCAGGTTGGCTTTCCACAGAGCACTGGGAATCTCAGTGTAGATACCAAAATATTTAATTCTGAAAGACTTGGCAGCCATAGTTGAGATCAAAACACTCAAGGACCTCAATTGTAGACCTCAATGAGCATTGTTTCATGTGACCTTTTGGATACTCTTTGGGAAGCCTTGATTGTGAGAGTTCTCCAGAGTTTTCATTGAAATGATCATACTCACCATTTAATGGCTCATGAATGAATTGAAACCCACTGTGCCTCCAACTTCATCCTTGATAAATGGCTAGATAAATACCATTAAATTTTTGAAATTCCCATGAACAGGTGGCATGCAGAACATTTGGATGTCCTACTTCTGATCATGAGTGTACGAGACAGTGCCTTGATTGATTGGGTTTCATCAAAATTGTGTAGAACAGAGATGCCAGTAAGTTGGAGCCTGCTGAGTAGAGGGCCTCGAGCAGCACTGGGCTTGTGTGTGATAAAACATCTGTGGTAGGGCCATGTGGATCTGCCATTGGATTCCAAATTTCATGAGACGGACATGGTGCAGCCAAGAGACCATTATAAGTAAACGCATCTTGTTATATGGAGAGGTTTCAAGGTAATTTACAGAATCATGTTGCTATGGTCAAGGGGGCAAGTAATGTGGTATAGAGGCCGGTTTCTTGCATGCTCATGCATACCCTGACTCACAACACGTGATAGAACTCCCTCCAGCACTGTGTCACAGTTGAACTCCTTGTATTTCGTGAAGCAAATACCAAGCTCCCAGTGCAGCAGCAAGAAATACCAGGAAAAGTGGAGGATGTCCAAATGGCTTCACAGTCCACACGGGTAGACACTTAACCCACAGTGGCCACAGTTTACCTAAAAAGAGAGAATTCAGCACTGCTGCCTCATGTTCATTGGAAAATCAGAAACCATGTCCTCCAGGTCACATAGATGCAGACCCAGCTTTGATGGTCTCACTAGAAAGGAAGCTAAAGCTCCTGACAACATCATATATTTCAAGTGCCCAACCCCAGAAGCAGTTCCTCAAGAAGTCTTTAGGCCATCAGAGCTCCATGTTTGTGGAGAATATACCCTGTCCCTTACTTTTGCAAACTCCTCTACCACCTCCAAGGTTGTGAATATCTGAGCATTTTGCTTTCTGGATATGTATTAACAGATTTTCTAACTCTTTTCCTCTAATTGTGTCTTACTTGGAGCGACGGTAAAGTCAAGGCATTGTTCTGGATGAGAGTGGGAATAATTTTGTGTAGCACATATTTACAAACACATTGGAATTATTTTCCAATTTTCCAACTGAAATACTAAATCCCTGACACTAAACCCTACACTATTAGACTCTGACTACTAATCCTAATATGATGGAGGAAAATTACCCAAACAGAATAGAAATTCAAGCAGTTCAGAGGAGACATGTTGTATAATTGTACTTCCCTTTTGAATTATATAGGGTAGGAGTTACAAATATAGTCAATTTTTTGTTGAAATAGTTCTCCCTGTGTTTTTAAAGATAACAAATATGTGAATTCCTGTCTCCCTTTCTCTGTAGCCTATTCAGCACTTGTATTTTTATATGCACATATAGAATCCTACCTGGTATCTCATGTGTATTCTTCTGAGGTTCCTGAATTGGCAGATACAAATTGTGAGAAGAGATCACTCCTCCTAAATGCTGTTGGAACTGAAAAATCAACCTATGTGTGAGCTTCCTAGTTAAACAAAATTATACATAAATCCAAATTCAGTAAAATGAATATTTAAATATTTTTGGATTTGTGAATTAAATGTATTTCATGGTGAATTTCAATTGGCATATATTTCTACTTTTTAATTTCTGTGTGTGTGTGTACATACTCTCATGATTTTTCAAAAAATGAAATATATGTGTCTTATATACACTCCCTAAATTCATTTTTATTCATTTATGTGGATATATAATCAACCTTTCACAAGATTATTTTCAGAAATATTCATCAACCTGAAATACATATTTGTTTCCTAGTACTGAAACTAACTTCAGTGAATGGTGCATTCAAATCCTAATATTTCTACAGTAACTGACCCAGTTTAACATCAATGCAAGTAGATTCCTATGGGACATGATGTATATTTTGACGTTCATTTTTTATTCAACACTGGTACATTAATATTCTTTTAGTTTATTCAAATCATAGGATATATATTTCATACACTATTTTGAAAATTTATGGGTATTTGTTTCACTTTCAATCAGTTTCTACTTCAGAACACATATATTCCTCCATGTTTCTTTACTGGTCTCTTCATGAGACTTTTTTCCAAACACATTATTTTCGTTTTTCATAATCACTTTTGAAGCAAAACTCACACACCCTTCCTGATAAACCATATCCTTAATATTACCATTAGTTGTATAACTGGTTGGAATGAATGATTGTATATCAATATAAGATTTCTTATACATTTTCAGATATCAATTCAATCTATTATATAAAGTGGAACCAGTTATATTATTTATTGACAGTATAGTCTATTCATGCAATATCTCTATATTCATAGACACGGGGTACACCTATTTAATGCTATTATGTTCGTCTTCAAAATATTGCTCCCAGAAATGGTGGAAGAAATACTCATGTCACTTGCTCTACATATACATTTTATCACAGAAATATTCTGGACATAAAATGCAAAGTTAACACTTATGGTTGTACCCTATCCTAAATGGAGAGTGAACTTGGATTAGTAAAAACATCCATGTCCAAGTTGCCTAATGCTCTCAAATGTCAACCCTATTGGTGACTACCTATTTGTTTCTTCCTAAGATTATATATTCAAACTCAACCCTGTTGAAAATTTCTAATCCTATCACTCACTTTATACTTAGCCTGATTTCCTAATGTCTCTATTGATATCTGCTTTCCTACATATTTTCGCCAGTTCATCATTTGGACTGACTCTTCACATGTGTGACATTTACATTCACTCTCTATCCGAAACCCTACTGCTAAAGAACTTTTGGTCAAAATCCTATACTCACTCTTCTTCCTAAAACTACCGACTATTTTCCTGATTTTACGGGCTACCCTTGTTTGAGTGGATGTTCTCTTCTACATTCAATCATCAAAGATACAAGGTCCTATGCAATTTAATATCGATTTATATGAGATATCTGTGCACAACAGAATTCAACGCTAAGTATAACAATTGAGGGCCCAATGCCCTTCTGGCTTCAAATATTACTTTGATTTCTGTTTTCAAACATATATTTCACCTCTATATTCTTATAAATATCACAGGTTTCCAATACCACTATTCATCCAGCTGGATGATTCCTAATCCAAATCGAACATATTTTTAACCCAAACCATACACTGTTCCCTCAATCTAACTTTACAGATGAGCAGGGACAGAGTTGGTGTTACAATACAGGAATGTAGGGGATCTTCCACCTGCTGAGAACCTCAAAGGTCAATGCAGAAATCATCCCTGGAGAAGATGTAGGCAGCTATGAAGGAACTGAGAGAGCAAAAGTCATCTTCCATGGCAAGCAACCTGGTTAGGATGAAAGGTTGTGTCTGAATCAGCCTCTGTCTTCTTAATGTAGAGAACATGGACCAAACCAAGCCTGTGTGGAGAGCTGTTCCTGGGTGCCTATTGTTAATATACCATTCTATCTTGTGAAAGTGTCAAAGGAAGTAGGAGCAGCCTCCATTTCATGGGACCCTTGGAAGCATATGTTATGACAAAGTGATTGCCAAGGCAGTGACCTCATTCAGTTACTGACAGAAGTGACATCGCCTCACTTCCTTGGTTATGGAAATCTCTGAACTTGAGATCCAGAAAGTCAAGCACCCAGAGCCAGTTCCAGTCCTAGTCCCAATGGTCTCACTTGCTTGGATTTACCAAGGACAGAGTCAGTCTTTCTTGGTACCTACAGATGTGAGGATGGCCAAATGCCAGGATAGCTCTGAAGAGGTGCCTTTCCTGAGAAAGCAGGTAGTGGCTCAGCCCTGGCTCCTGAAAACTTCACAGAGTTGGCCAAGTAGACCAGATGTGAGACAGGATAGGCCATTTCGGGGTAACATGGTATGGCCCACCAATCACAGGACACTTCTTATTGTCACAGACCTACTTGGGGGAAAGAGGTGCGTTTGTGGGTGTGGGTGTGGGTTTGAGGTTTTGTCTCATGTTCTGAGAATAGGTAGGAAAAGCGGTTTGTTTGGTTTGGAGTGAAGTGATTCTAGTAAGTCCTTTGACAATGTGAGTGTTTCTATGTCTGTGTATCCCACTGTGTTCATGGTTGTAGACACTAGAAAAGAGAATAAAGCAATGGATATATCCTGTCTAGTAGAAAGCTTACCAGCATTCATCCTGCCCAATTTATGAATGGACTGCGGTTTGCCTTATCAATGGGCAACACCTGCTATCTTAATATGTTCCTTTTTGCATAATGAAATCTGGACACTCTCCAGAATAGTCTCATGGTTTTGTGTCCAAGATATGTACCACCTCCAAGCTCTGTGACATGGCCATGTACTGGATAGCTGAAGGGAATGGCGAGCATCTCAGAAAACTCAGATATAAGTGTGACCAGGAAAGTCTCAGTGGAGAATCCATGCTTTGGGCCTTGTGCTTACATATTGTTCTTTTGCCCTTAATGTTATGAATTTGTTTGCCTGAGGCCAACGTTTTGGGAAGCCTGAAAAAAAGAGTTTTAAAATGAAAATCAATGTGCATCACCTGTATCTCTTTGGTTGAATGCTTTGGAAAGGGATGTGTCTGTAGCAGCCTCTTGGCCCTGTTTGAGACTGTGGCTTTGATTCTGAGCACCAGATGGATCTAAAAATTGATCCCATGTTTGCATCCAAAAACAAAATGGCCAAAAGGGCAGTTATTGTGGATGAAGTCTCTTGCCTTCCTCTGTAAGGTTCCTGACCTCCATCAAGTGAGAATCTGGATCCTTTTGGTGAAATGAGTTCTTCAAAGCCCTGCAGAGGCTCGCCCATAGGAGCTTGGGTTTTCCCTTGACTTCAATTCACATAAAGAATCTAATCTCCACAGACAGTAGGCCTCAAAGTGCAGAAGTAGATCAGTATTAATGGCAGGCCTATTTAATCACTCCTGGTTCACAGGAAGTTTGTCAAGGCCACCCTGACTTTAGGCAAATGAGGGGCAAGGAAGCATATTTTGGAACCTGTGTTGGGCTGTGCGCCTAATTGAATCCTCCAGCCAGAGATTATGATGAGTGTCTATATGGAAGAAGATGAGGGCCATGTGGGAATGTTTTGGTTTTAATTGTGGTCATTTGTGTGGTGGTTGGAAGAGATGACGGGATCCACCTGGGCTTGAGCTCTGGTGTGATTTCCCTTAGAGACTGAGTGCTGGAACTGGCCTCAGAGAAGTATTGCCATGAAATTTGTTGGGATTTTAGGAGGCCACACATGAGAGTCGCCCTTGGAAACTGATATCTAGGCCCAGGACGGCTTTCCACAGAACACTGGGAATCGTAGCGAGGATATCACATGATTTTATTCTTAAAGACTTGATAGCCATAGTTGAGTGTCAAAACACACATGGACCTCACAATGTAGACTTCAATGGGCCTGGCTTCATGGGACCTTTTGGCCACTCTTTGGGAAGCTTTGCCTGTGAGATTTCTCCAGAACTTTCATTGAAATGAGCTTCCTCACAATTTAATGGTTCCTAAATGAATTGAAAACCACAGTGCCTCCAACTTCATCCTTGAAAACTGGCTATATAATACCATGCGATTTTTGAAATTCCAATGACCAGGTGGCACTGGAGAACCTTTGGATGTCCTGATGCTGCTCATCAGTATACCAGAGAGTGCCTTGATTCATTGGGTTTCCTGAAAATAGTGTAGAACAGAGATGCCTGTAAGTTGGATCCTGCTGAGTAGTGGGCCTAGAGCAGTGGTGGGCATATATGTGATAAAACATCTGTGGTAGAGCCATGAGGATCTGCCATTGGATTCCAAATGGCTTTTGAGTCACATGGTTCAGCCAGCAGAACTTTCGATGTTTAGGCATCTTGTCATGTGAAGAGATTTCAAGGCAATGTTCAGAATCAGGTTGCTATGATCAATGGGGCAAATTATGTGGGATAGAAATCTGGTTGGGGCATTCTCCTGCAGACCCTGA